>NW_022196914.1:66598122-66598759 GCF_008632895.1 Mastomys coucha | reverse complement strand
CATAAATACATAATGTCTTCACTGTTGTTTTTCTTCTGAATTGGATATTCACTAAATGAGGCTGAGAGGCATCAGATTGCCAGTAAGTTTCTAGATTGTCATCTCGTAACTGATCCACTCCAAACCCTGGTTTGCATGAAGAGAGTGACCAGACAGCCTGAGACCCAATCTCCCTGACTGTCGCTGTCCTCTCCAACTGTTTAGGATCAGCACCAGGAGGTGTCTTGTTCGGTGTGGTCATTTTTAAATTATTCTGGTTTGCCACAATTCCTGGTCTCAGGGCCCTGGCCACTCCAAAATGCGGCTCAGCGGTTCCAGGTTCCCTCCGTTCCCATTCTCTATTTTCAAGAGGATGTCTCTACCCCACCCCACACCCCACCAGACCTCCCCAATCCCTAGGGCCTCAAGTCTCTCAAGTGTTAGGTGTGTCTTCTCTCACCGAGTCCAAATCCAACAGTCCTCTGCTGTCTGTGTTGGGAGCCTCATATCAACTAGTGTATGCTGCCTGATTGGTGCTCAGTACCTGAGAGATCTCTGGGGTCCAGATTAGTTGAGATTGCTGGTCTTCCTATGGGGATGCCTGCCTCCTCAGCTGTTTCAATTTTTCTTTTTTTTTTTTTAGATATTTTCTTTATTT
>NW_022196914.1:66587000-66597092 GCF_008632895.1 Mastomys coucha | reverse complement strand
TTCTGGGTATTATAAATAAGGCTGCTATGAACATGGTGGAGCATGTGTCCTTATTACATGTTGCAGTAAATCCTCAGCTGTTTCAATTTTTCTTCCTCATTCTCTGTACCCACTTTCCTGTGTTTTATTGACATTCATATTAGATAAAATAAGTATAATTTAGTCATTTCCCTAGTCTCTAAATTATCGTTTTACAATATTTTATTTTTCTGTTCTTCACTTTGTATATTTTCATATTTATTCATTTATATTTATATTTACATAACAAAGATTTCATTTTAATTAATTCATGATAAGCATAAAAGCTACTTTACAGTACTTCCATGCTGGTTCCAGCCGCTTGTTTATTTTCCTGAAAGCACATTCTATTTCTCTGGTCTTTTTGTTTTTGTTTCCTGGGTGAATTTAGAGTATATTGATGCGTATTAGAGTATATTGATGTTAATTTGTGGAGACTGCATTCTGTTTGATGAAGGTAGTTTCCGTTTGTTAGTAGATAATACCTCGGCAGTGCTCATACTACAAACACCCTTGCTTGAGAATTAGGCATCAATTTGATTCAAGTCCTTATGTCTGGACTGTCTGGAGCCTGTTTGGATCTCAAGGACATAGTTCTACACATTGCCTATGTGAGCCCTTTTGCCACAATGTATACCCATCACATCTAATCCCAAGTAAAAAGCCAGATAAGATAGAACATATTCTCCCAGGAAGTACATATTGCCTTTCCATCAGAGTTGTTGTGTTCTGTTCATTCTCTCACACATTTAGATAGTTACTTTAAAACATCTATTTTTATATTTTTGTTCATGAGGTTTGCATGAGTGTATATATGTATTCCACATGTATGTCTAATGCCCATAAGAGCCAGCAACATTGTTAGATCCCTTGGCACTGTAGTTAGAGATGCTTGTTAGCCTCTATTTGGGGTCTCAGAAGCAAGAGTAGCCTATGTCCTTTAGTGCTGAGCCATCTCTCTAGACTCTAGATAGTTTCTTTCTAACACTTTCAGGTATTATAGCTACAATCTGCAGAAAGGTACATCTAATAGGCTAAATCTGTTCTATTTGGATGTGAAATAAATCTTCCAGGGTAATTTGGGTTCTGGCTACTAGTGAAACAATGATCATAATTAGTTACCTTTCATTTTCCTACTTGTAAGAGCCAGTGCTCTTCTCAGTATACGCTGTATTACCACTGAAATGAGAATCCTAGTATACTTAAGAAGCTCAATTCAGATTTAGGTTTATCTTTCCAAAACTAAAAAATTGTGTTTGGATTTTTTTTCAGCAGCTTAGTAGTAGAATAATAACCATTGAAAGTTTTTTCATTGCTTTACAAAAACATAATGTTTACAAAGTGCATGGCCTAATGTTATCTTTAGGTTTATAGTAGTGAACAATATATAAATAGTCTCCATACAATAATGTTTGTGTGTGTGTGTGTGTGTGTGTGTGTGTGTGTGTGTGTAGAAGTTAAGTCTGGTACTTTCTCCCAGCTCCATATTCCCAGCAATAAGACTCAGACTCAAAACATATTTACAAATACTGTGGCCATATAGCTAGGCTCTTCTCTGACTAGATCATAACTTAATTAGTTTATTCTAATTTATGTTTTGCCACTTGGTTGGTTACAGGTGCTCAGGTATCATGCATCTGTCTCAGTCACATCATCTTAGGCTTATCTCCTGGCCTGGCACTATCCCATAATCCTTTCTATCTCCTAGATGTTTCATTTCCTATTTCCTGTCTAAGCCATAGACCACCAGATTTTTATTGACAGGTGCCATAACTGTACAGACACAAGATATTTTCCTTCTCTGTCTCTCTTTCTACCCACCTACCCCTCCCCCACACAGTATATATATATATATATATATATATATATATACATATATGTTTTATCAAGAAAGATATCACAGTTAAAGCATGACGTGACATATAGTAGGAGAATTTAGGGTGCTATAGAAACTCATATTGTCTGGCACCGCAGTTTCTGTGGTGTGTATGTATATATATATATGCTGGAGCTAGGCTGGTTATGAGGTCAAGGCCAGCCTGTACTACCTAATGAGAGCTAATCTCAAGGAAAACAAAATAGAAAAATAACTTACATAAAAGGCATGTAATTTAGCCAACATATCTAGAAACGATATTCAAGCTGACACCCAATCCACAAGGGGGAATTATCCAAGTAATAGAGGAAAAGGCAAGAAATGATATAGTGTTCAAAGAGACTGCACATGGCCCCAGTGAAGCAATAGCAGGAGCAATTCCAAGATGTAAAGGGAATTATTAAGAGCAGGTGCTTCCTAGAGCACAAGCAAAACTGTGATGTGAGGTAGGGGTGGAGTCTGGGAACCACAGTGTATCATGAAATCCATCGTAGCCTGCTCTGTGTGCTAGAGGCCATCCTGTCTGCATGACTGTAATTGTTTTACATGGGGGAGGAGCCCAGACTGAGGAAGATGAAACTGTGAAAAGAAGGTAATGGTTGCTGGGAAGTGGTGGCACATGCCTTTAATCCCAGCACTTGGGAGGCAGAGGCAGGTGGATTCTGAGTTCGAGGCCAGACTGGTTTACGGAGTGAGTTCCAGGACAGCCAGGGCTACACAGAGAAACCCTGTCTCGAAAAACCAAAAGAAAAAGAAAAAAAGAAAAAAAAGGTAATGGTTTTTGTAGTTTGTTTTTATAGAAAAACCATGAAGAAGCTTAGCTGGGGTCCCTTCTAGAATCAAGGAGTAGTTCTCCATGTTTTCTTCCAGACTCTCAGACTCATGGTAACAGTAGTCTAAAACTTTCAAGTAATCTACATTATTAAGAAAGCAAAACTTCTGTGAATGCTGTGGAAGGATTGACTATACAAATAAGGCTTAACACAGCTGAAAAGAGGAGTGTAGGAAATAACAGTCCATGACAGTTGAAGGGTCAGGGAAAACTCATGCATCAATGCATCAGACTTTGGAAGACCTTGTTCTGATGAACAAGTTGGAGTTTCCCAGGAAACCCTTTTGAAAATAACCATACGTATCTGCTGTTCCTGCAGGCCACACCTAACGCGGTTATTGCTTAGAAAGTCATCAGTTAATCAGCAGGAATTGAATGGGGGCTGAAGAGGGCAAGGATAAGCTACAGGACATTTGAATTTCTGTGTGTCATTCATTACTCTTAAAATATCTAACTTTAGATGGTAGTATATCACCTCTGCCTTACGAATCTCAAAATAAGTTTCTTTGCTCTACAAATCACATCCATAACTACACAGCAAAGGGGATTCTAGGAAAGGCTGTTCTAGCTCAACCAGACAGACAGACACCATCCAATTTATAAAGGCAGATGGTACAAATGAGATTATGATTCTATTAGTGTCTTGCTCAGCCATCACTGGAGAAGCTTCCTTCTGTAGCAGATGGGAACAAATACAGAGACCTACAGTCAGACAACATGCAGAAAGTGAAAGACCCCCAGATCACGCAGTTCCAAATAGGAGGTTTCCATCAAAGCTCTTCTTTTCAGGCTCAGGGAATCTTATTGAAGAGGAGGCAGGAAGATTATTAGAGTCAGAGGGGATGGAGGACACCAAGAAAATAAGGCCTTCTAAACACAGCAGGACCATTGAACACATGAACTCAAGGAGTCTGTGGAAGCATGCACAGGGTCTGCTTAGGTTCATACCACAGCACTCAGAAGAAGTGGACACATGCCTCCTTCCTAACTGATGAGCTCTCTCCAGCTGATAACCAATTGCAAATGAAAAATCAGTTTTCTCCAACAGAGTCTCACTGGGGATACAAACTACGCTTAAGGGCAGGACTACTGTCCAACAATAGTTGGCCAACACAAAATGACCTCAGAGGCATCCTTGGAAGTTTTTTTCTCATAATGTATTTTTTTTAGCACATTTTTTTTTTAAATCTTACAAGTCATTTGCACATACATTGTAGCTTCTGGTTTGTGTTTTTATGGGATTACTGTGTCTGTGAATGTGTTTGTCTCTACATCTATATTTATTTCTTGTGCTTTTAAAAAAGATTTATTTATTTTATTTATATGAGTACACTGTAGCTATCTTCAGTCACACCAGAAGAGGGCATTGGGTCCCATTACAGATGGTTGTGAGCCACCACGTGGCTGCTGGGAATTAAACCCAGGACCTCTGGAAGAGCAGCCAGTGTTCCTCACCTCTGAGCCATCTCTCCAGCCCTATTTCTTGTGCCTTTTATTTGGTTCTTTTTTCCCCCCTCTTCCAAATTGTTTTTATATTTTTTACATGACTATGCATTTTCCAAGAAATGAAAGAAAGTGTATGAATCCTGATAGAAAGGGAGGTGGGAAGAATCTTGGAGGAGTTGGGGTAGAAGAATCAGTCATCAGAAAAACAGTATATGAAAAAAACTACTTTCAATAAAAGATAGAAACATACTGTTACAGCTGATCTCAAGCATAATGAGCAGGTCTCCTATCTCATGGCTGAACATGTCAATTTAAAGCTAGATACACAATTTTCACATATCTAATAAATCTAATTGTATAAAAAAGGGAGGGAGTGAAAACTTCTATTCTAGCAAAGTACTCATAAGTGTTATATAGTGCCATAAGCAAAAATGCAACTTCTCATAACTTTGTCCCATGCTATTTTCCTAGTGCTGGCTTTCGGTAACTTCCTTCTTGTCTTAAGAATCTATTTAGTCAGGCTTGAGGTATGCTCTGCAAACTGTCAGCTCTTGTAGGTTCCTCCCTATCTCTCTTCCACTGCCTCTCTCTCCTCCAGGTTGTGGAGAAAGCTTGTGGAATACATCACCATGCCTGCCAGTCGCAGGAGTCTGGGAACATGATGTGACAGTTTTCCCTGTGGACCCTGGCTGACATTCACTGCAACAAGACCTGGGCTTGTATAACTTCTAGCGTGATCTCTTGGCATTGACAGCATGTGATGTGTGATGGGTCTTCTTACTGACTGCCTTAACTGAAGGCACGACAGGACTTTTAGGCATAGGGGTAGCATCATTTATTTAGTTTGGTGTTTGGATATTCCTTTTTGCCTTTTGATTCCAATCCTACTTTTGTCCTTTGTCATGATAAAAAGAACTTCTACATCCATCCAGGAACATCTAAGAGCTCCTAGATTCTTTTAACATTGCAGGGATGATGCACCACATTGGAAGGAAGGAGTAAGTATACCATCACCTTGAAGCTATGGCAGACTCTCAGTTTTGTTGGTCCCTCAACACATTCCCTTGGTCCTTAGATCTCTGCTTCCAATTGAAAACAGAAATATGACCAATTCTTTCAGTGAGATGGTAAGTTTTCTTTTTCTATATTATCTCTTTCAATGTAATGCTTATGTCACTCATGAGGGTGAATCATTTTGAGTATAAAGGGGAGAACCTTCCTTACTCATTAAGTCTGAACCATCAAGCCTATTGCAGATCATTGGGAAGTGAGAAATCTAAATTTATAATGAAAAGCAAGCAGTAATGTACTTGTTCTGAACTCTATCAGTCTTCTCCTGCAGCTTGCATGAAAGGCTAAGGGGAGTAAAAACACAAACAAACAAACACCCCAAATTGTGAGTTTGATATGTAAAAACAAACAGAATCCATTGCACATTCAATAGCATGTGAAAGCTTTTAGAAGAAGACTGGGATTTGAAATTATGTAGTAAATTTGATCCCGCCTCTGAAAGCATCCTGGGGCTCCCTTCAACATATTGCAACACCCAGCACTACACATTTCATTTAAATTTAAATATCATGTTTTAGTGGGTCTTGGCAAAAACAGCTTCTTGCTTTATTCCCCAGCACATTTAAAATGGAAATTGTGGAAGTTTGCATGTTGCTTTTAGATAATGCTCAACACTTTGGACTGAAACGAAATCCTGAGAAAATAAACGAAGTTATAGCAGAGACACACCAGGCTCTAAAACTTTGCCCTCAAAATGTTTAATGAAACATTCATTGGGGAAAATGCCACCCCAATTAGAACAAACAGCGTTCCTTTATTCCTCAACTTCAACATAAAAACTTGTATGTTCAGGAAGTGAGTGTTTTGCATTCTGGAACACAGGTAGCTCCTGAGAGACTGGCAATAAATACCAGATTCTAAAAACAGCACTTAGGTATTATCCTATTCCTGCCTACTTTGAAGAATTTTTTTCTGTTGACATTTCATGATTCTGGACGTTTACGGGTCCTTTCAGCATCCTGGAATTAAATCACATTGAGCTGACATCTTTAAATGTGTCAGAAATTCTTCTGAATGAACGTAACCAGTGGGCTAGGGATGGTTTTATTTTTATTGTAATGAGTAATGTTATTGTTTAATATTAAAGTCATAACTAGAAGGGTTTGAGGAGCTGCTCCAGTTTCATTGGCAGTTCTGGTATAAGCAATCTAAAATTGCCCATTTTTGAGGGACTGCTGATATCTCTGAAGACATCTCTGAAGCAGTGGGTGCCTGTGGATTGGAGAGGAACCTCTGAGGCTGCAGAAACTATCTGAGAGAAAAGCTGAGCACACAGGGATAGTTGTTTGAGTGATTTATTGAACATTCTGCTGCAAGGCTTGAGTTAGCAGAGACAGCTGTTTACTCCAAGCAACCTGCCAAGGTAGCCATGCCACTGTGATCATATGTGCCATTGGCAGGACCTTAGCACATTTGTTGTCTCCAAATGTTTTCTTAGAACAAGTGAGACTTTTAAAGTGAGGAGTGTTGGCAAATCTTCAAACTAGTTGTTTAGGTGGGGTGAGAAGGAGGTGACAGAAAATACAAAGTGCATTTTAAGAGAATATTTTGGGGAGCAACTCAGGCAGTCACTAGGTACCAAACTTTATGGAGACTAATTTTTGAATTAGCATTTGTAGATTAACTTGGATTATAGAATTAGCTTTTCTTCTGTGTATTGCATGTGTCTCATTCAGTATGTTACTCCATGATAATAGAAGAATACCAGCTGTGACTCATTTGATTCATTGTCAAAATTGTTCTCCTAGACAGTCCCCTTTTTATCATCTGTGCCCTTAATATAAATATCAATACAGCAATACTACATAACATGTAGTGCAGTGAAGACTGGTGTGTGTGTGTGTGGGGGTGGCATTTCTCTTTCCCTTTCCCTTGCAATGAGCCAGGCATGACAGGCTATGTTTAATGACACACGTCTCATGGCAAAAGTGTAGTAACCTGTCATATGAATAACTCAAGGCAAAAAACACTTTAACCCCATACTATTTCATATACTGCCTGTCTCTTAAACGACTCCCTTATGTGTATAGAGAGGCATGCCAGTCCCATTTATTTTTGTTTAGATCCAGTAGCAACTCATTGTTTGAAAGTAGTTGAAACACAGGAATATTTTCAAGTTCTAAAGTATGCTTGCTTTTCAACTGCATCAGCTAATTGAGGAACACTGTTGCTGTAAGCTCAGAACTGTTTAATACATACCCCATATCATCAAAATTATATTAGAATCCCAGAGTTTCACCTCCAGCTCGACACTAGCTACAGCTATTTTTAGAAAGCAAAAGTATCCCTTTAGAAATAAAGGGGAGGTTGTCTTACTATACAGAAAGGAAACGAACTAACATGCAGAGGCCAGAGCACCACCAATGCTGAAACAGGGTCTGAGAGCATGGCTTCTCTAATTACTGGGAGAAAATGTTTATATCAATAAGCACATTCTCGAATAGAAATGCTAAGCTAGACTGACTGTAGAATTAAGAAATAAATTAACTCATTAATTCATCATTAAATATTGATTAGTACCTGCCATATGCTATTGCTCAGAGCACATTAAAAAGCATGGTAATCTGGTGTAATGGTGTACCACATTATTAGTTATTGATACAAAAATCTTCAATGAGATTAACTGTAAGATGATATATTTGTTAAGCATCAAGTGTAGGTTATCAGCTCTGTACATTGTTCCTATACAGGAACTCATCATATTATTTTATAAATTGAAAGTTCTATAGCCATATTTACTAAGAATAGCTTATAACATTGCTTCTAAGAAAGTTGTAAACAATGAATATGTTCATGTAAAAGGCAAAAAAATGTAGAAATTAATAACCAGAAAATGTAAAAAGTGCTAACCTTTGTACGTCTATGTTTTACATAGTAAATTCACACAAATGAAAATATTTACTTTAATTATCTATATTTCTGGTTTCAAGGGGTTAATCTTTTCTTAAACAGATATAATTAAAGACTAATGCCCTAGTCAACATGTGTAACTAAGTATTATGAGGTTTTAGAATGCATTAAGTATCTGTGATTATTTAGGTTTAAAATATCACTGTCCTCATATTTAAAATATGATCTGTTTTAAAAATTTCTATAGAAATATTTTTCAAGTTATGATAGCAATTCTTTTGCTTATAAGTAAAAGGTTCACCTTGAGTTTGATTTTAAGTTTGAGGTATTTCTTCCTTCTCATTAAAATACAAAAAAAGATTCAGATCTCGAGTTACATGGAGTAAACTAATACGTTTCATTTAGCTAGGGCTGAAATTTACATCAGAACACTGAAAGGGGTGATTTTGATTAGGCCCCAAGAGAAACTGCACTTCAGCATCTGTGTGTATGCTCACATTTACATTTGCATATATGTTTACATTAAAATCCATAAGCTTCTTCTGACTCCCTACAGTGCAAGGGATTTAAGAATGGTGGGGACTTTCTTTTTTGTAAAGGAATTAGAAACAAATGGGACAGGGAAAACTGTGCTTGGGATGTATTGTATGGGAGTAGAATATATTTTCAATAAATAAATAAAATAAGAAAAAAGAAACAAATAGTAAAGGCATACATTAATTTAAACAATTTCCCACTAGAATATTACCTATGATGAATGTACCAGTTGAAATAAAATGTTATAACCCAAGATACTCACAGTATTCTGTTTGCTGATACCCAAAAGATCATTCAAATGGTAAAAGGAATTCTATCAATGATGAAGGTCATTGTATTCTCCCATTGCCACGAACAGTTGTATTCTTCAGTGAGAAAAAGATTTTTGATTAAAGCAACTACCACTGAATTGCTTCTTTAATGAAATATCTATTATACAGAAATTCCCAAATTAAGAAATGAGCCATTCATAGTTGGGAAGCTAGCTCAGGAATTAAAGTTCTTGTCATGCACATACATGAACATGTACATGTGCATATATGTACATGCATAATTGATACTTTATCTCCCAGAACTTGGTTATGATAAAATGGGAATGTTGTCATTAAGTTCAAGTAGTCTCTGTATTAGTCAGGATTCTCTAGAGTCATAGAACTTATGGTAGTCTCTATGTAGTAAAGGAATTTATTGATGACTTACAATCTGTAGTCCAACTCCCAACAATCAAGTCCCAACAATGGTCGGCAGCAGCTGTGAATGGAAGTCCAAGGATCCAGCAGCTGCTCAGTCCCACAAGGCAAGCAGATGAAGCAGAGAGAGCCTTCCTTCTTCCAATGTCCTTATATAAGTCTCCAGCAAAAGGTGTGGCCCAGATTAAAGGTGTGTGCCACCACACCTTTAACCCCAGATGTCCTTGCTTGAACTCATAGATCTTCCAGTCTTAATCGTCTAGGATTCATAGCCACTATGCCACCACACCCTTAATCCCAGATGATCTTGAACTCATAGATCTTTCTATCTTAATCCTCTGGGATTCATAGCCACTATACCTCAAGATCTCTATGCCAAGATTCAGGTCGGAAACTTCTATCTCTCAGCCTACAGATTAGGGCCAGGTGAGCCTTCTAATTCTGGATTGTAGTTCATTTCAGATATAGTCAAGTTGACAACCAGGAATAGCCACTACAGTCTCCATATGCTAAGTAGTAAACAGATAGCTAGATTTTAAAAATGATGGCAGCTGAAGGGTTCAGGAGATGTTGTCTTGTTAATAAGACAGATTTAACTAAAAATGGTAACTAATCCAAAGAGTCTGTTGTGTAAAAGCAAAATGCCTGTGATGACTACCAAGTTCAAGAAGTATAGGCTTATAACACTACACAGTAGAAGAAAGTTTGAGATAGAGTGTTGAAAAAAATATCATTTTTTTTATTAGATGTTTTCTTATTTACAATATCTCCTT
>NW_022196914.1:66585522-66586666 GCF_008632895.1 Mastomys coucha | reverse complement strand
AATCCCCTGTTCCCTCCCCCTTCCCCCTGCTCACCACCCCACCCGCCTCCTGCTTCCTGGCCCTGGCATTCCACTACTTTGGGGCATAGAACCTTCACAGGGCCAAGGTCCTCTCCTCCCATTGATGACCAGCGTGGCCATCCTCTGCTATACGTATGCTGCTGGAGCCATCAGTCCCCCCATGTGTACTCTTTGGTTAGAGTTTTAGTCCCTAGGAGCTTTGAGGGCACTAGTTAGTTCATATTGTTCCTCCTAAGGGGTTGCAAATCCTTCAGCTCCTTGGGCACTTTCTCTAGCTCCTTCATTGGGAATCCTGTACTCAGTCCCATGGATGGCTGTGAGCCTCTACTTCTGTATTAGTCAGGTATTGTCAGAGCCTCTCAGGAGACAGCTATATCAGGCTCCTGTCATCTAGCACTCGTTGGCATCCACAATAGTGTCTAGATTTGATGATTGAATATGGGAAGGATTCCCAGGTGGAACAGTCTCTGGATTGTCCTTCCTTTAGTCTCTGCCCCATAGTTAGCCTCTACAACTCATTCCATGGGTATTTTGTTCCTCCTTTTAAGAAGGAACTAAGTATCCTCACTTTGGTCTTCTTCTTGAGTTTCTTATGGTTTGTGGTTTATACTTTGTGTATTCCAATCTTCTAGGGTAATATCCACTTATCAGAGAATGCATACCATGTGTGTTCTTTTGTGATTGGGTTACCTCACTCAGGATGATGTTCTCCAAGTCCATCCATTTCCCCAAGAATTTCATAACTTCATTGTTTTTAATAGCTGAGTAGTACTCCGTTGTGTAGATGTACCACATTTTCTGTATCCATTCATCTATTGAGGGACATCTGGGTTGTTTCCAGTTTCTGGCTATTATAAATAAGGCTTCTATGAACATAGTGGAACCTGTGTCCTTATTACATGTTGGAACATCTTCTGGGTATATGCACAGAAGTGGTATAGCTGGGTCCTCTGGTAGTACTATGTCCAATTTCCAGAGGAACTGCCAAACTGATTTCCAGAGTGGTTGTACCAGCTTGCAATTGTACCAGCAATGAAAGAGTGGTTCAATATTCAGAAATCCATCAACATAATTCACTATATAAACAAACTCAAAGAAAAAAACATATGATCATCTCATTAGA
>NW_022196914.1:66569376-66585070 GCF_008632895.1 Mastomys coucha | reverse complement strand
AAAATTAACTCAAGCAAATCAGTGGCCTTCCTCTACACAAAGGATAAACGGGCTGAGAAAGAAATTAGGGAAACAACACCCTTTACAATAGTCATAAATAATATAAAATACCTTGGTGTAACTCTAACTAAGCAAGTAAAAGATCTGTTTGACAAGAACTTCAAGTCTCTGAAGAAGGAAATTGAAGAAGATCTCAGAAGCTGGAACGATTTCCCATGCTCGTGGATTGGCAGGATTAATATAGTAAAAATGGCCATCTTACCGAAGGCAATATACAGATTCAATGCAATCCCCATCAAAATTCCAACTCAATTCTTCACAGAGTTTACAGAATTTGTAAATTCATCTGGAACAACAAAAACCCCAGGATAGCCAAAACTATTCTCAACAATAAAGGAACCTCTGGTGGAATCACCATCCCAGACCATAAGCTATACGAAAAGCAATTGTGATAAAAACTTCATGGTATTGGTACAGTGACAGACAGATAGATCAATGGAACAGAACTGGAGACCCAGAAATGAACCCATACACCTATGGCCACTTGATCTTTGACAAAGGAGCTAAAACCATCCAGTGGAAAAAAGACATCATTTTCAACAAATTGTTCTGGCTCAACTGGCGGTTAGCATATAGAAGAAGGCTAATTGATCCACTCTTATCTCCTTGTACAAAGCTCAAGTCCAAGTGGATCAAGGACCTCCACATAAAACCAGATACACTCAAACTAATAGAAAAGAAAGTGGGGAAAAGCCTCGAGCACATAGGCACAGGAGAAAGTTTCCTGAACAGAGCACCAATAGCTTATGGTCTAGGATCAAGAATGGATGTTCCCAACCCTCAGGTCACCTGACCTCTAAATCCCCTGGAGCCGCCAGTCTCATAAGGGTTAGGTGTTTCATCTCTGAATGAACAGTGACCAGAGACCAAGTAGTTCTCTTCTTTATGTGTTGGCGACCTCATATCAGCTGCTGTTATACTACCTCTTATCAGTTGGTGGTCCAGTATTTGAGGGATCTCAGGGGTCCATATTAATTGAGACTGCTGGGCCTCCTACAGTGTTGCCCTCCTCCTCAATTTCTTTCAGTCTTACCCTAATTCAACAACAGGGGTCAGCTGCTTTTGCCCATTGGTTGGGTACAACTATCTATCTCTAACTCTTTCAGCTGCTCGTTGGGTCTTCTGAAGTGCAGTTATGCTAGGTCCCTTTTTGTGAGTGCTCCATAACCTCAGTAATAGTGTCAGGCCTTGGGACCTCCCATTGATCCATCTTTGGGCCTGTCACTGGACCTTCTTTTCTTCAGAATCCTCTCCATTTCCATCCCTGTAATTCACTCAGACAGGAACAATTATGGGTCAGAGATGTGACTGTGGGATATTCCCTCCTCTCCCTCATTTGATTACTTGTCTTCCTGCTAGAAGTGGGCTTTATAAATTCCCTCTCCCAACTAACAGGCATTTCATCTAAGGTTCTTCCCTTTGAGTCCTGAGAGTCTCTTACCTCCCAGATCTCTGGTGCATTCTAGAGGGTCCCCCAAACTCCTACCTCCAGAGGTTGCCTGTTTCCATTCTTTCTGCAGGCCCTCAGGGATTTCAGTCATTTCCCTTCACCCAATACCCAATCATGTTCCCCTTTCTGCCCCCATTTCCTTTTCCTCCCAGGTCCCTCTCTCCCCTCTTGTGGTTTCTTTCTTCTCCCTCTCAAGTGGGACAGAAGCATCCTCACTTGGGTCCTTCATCTTGTTGCCCATTTTTAGTTCTGTGGACTGTATCTTGGGTATTCTGTACATTTTTGGCTAATATCCACTTATTAGTGAGTACATATTATGAATGTCCTTTTGGGTCTGAGTTCTCTCACTCAGGATATTTTCTAGTTCCATCCATTTGCCTGCAAAACTCAGGATGTCCTCATTCTTAATAGATTAGTAGTATTTTATTGTGTAAATGAACCACATTTTCTGTACCCATTCTTCTATTGTGGGACATCTGGGTTGTTTCCAGCTTCTGGTTATCACGAACAAGGCTGTTATGAACACAGTGGAACATGTGCCCCTGTGACAAGATGAGGCATCTTTTGGGTATGTTCTCAAGAGTGGTATTGTTGGGCTTTCAGGTAGATCTATTTCCAATTTTCTGATGAACCTGCAGATTGATTTCCAGAGCTGTTGTACCAGTTTGCCATCCCACCAGCAATGGAGGAGTATTCCTTTCTCTGCATTCTCTCCAACATGTGTTGTCACCTGAGATTTTCATCTTAGCCATTCTGATTGGTGTAAGGTTCAGGGTCTCAGGGTTGTTTTTATTTGCATTTCTCTGATCACTAAGGACTTTGACCATTTGTTTAGGTGCTTCTCAGCCATTCAAGATCCCTCAGTTGTGAATTCTTGGTTTAATTCTATATCTGATTTTTTGATTGGCTTGTTTGGTTTTTTGGTGATTAACTTATTGAGTCCTTTATTTATTGTGGATATTACTCCTGTATTGGATGTAGGGTTAGAGAAGATTTTTTACCAATCTGTAGGTTGCCAATTTGTCTTATTGACTATATTCTTTGCCTTACAGAAGACGTCTGGTGTTTTTGTTTTATTATTATATCTTTAAATTTTTGATTGAATTAATAATAGCTTGAAACTGGACATGATGATTTGTTATTTATTCCTGGACTGTCCTATACCACATTTGACCTCTGCACTTTACTAAACCCTACACATCTTTCTATAGGGTCTAGTCCCAAGATCTAGCCTGGACCCCAGATCCAGTGCCCTACCTATAAGATCTAGCCTGGGTTTCACATCCAATGCCCTGACCTGTCTGGACACCCCTTTCTGAGCTTTGAGTATAATGTAGGCTTCTACCAAGATTTATGGTTTCTACCTCACAAGCTCCATTTGATCTCTTCAATTATCCAGATATAACCCCAATAATTCAAGCATGGACCAGAATTCACATCTGCACAGCAGCCCAGTCTCCTTTATCAACCTAATTTTATTCCACCCAGACTATTTCCAACCATTAGGTCCATTCCTCCCATACATCTGCTCTTCTGCTCCAACCCACTCTGTCTATGTCAGGCATAGACATAACAAAAGAAGTCCATATGCTCAAATGTTACTGCAAAAATAAAAACAATATTATGATGATTTGAATAAAAATGGCTCCATATGCTCAGGTTTTAATGCTTGGTCATCAGGGAGTGAGAATATTAAGAGGTGTGGCCTTGTTGGAGGAAGTGTGTCATTGGAGGTAGGCTTTGAGATTTCAAATACTCAAGCCAGACAACTCTCCTCTCTCCTTTCTGTTTCCTGCAGATCCAGATATAGACCCTAAGACAAATATGAGAAATCAAGCCAGCATTTCACCTTTAAAACTATCAGTCCTGTGAAAATTTCTGCCAATGATAATTACATAGATGAACTCAGACACAGAATCTAAAGAAATAATCATCAACTTATTCAAAACATTCAAGGAGTTTGGAGAAGACACAAAGCCACAACTCAATGGAATCAAGTAGAAAAAAACTTAAGGAGAATAAATGCCTGAATGATATTACCAGGCTTATAGAAATGACAAAGATGATCTAGGATTTGAAAACAGAATTTACTAAAGAGATAGAAACATTCAGTTAGACTCAAGCTGAAATGAAGATGCAATTCAAAGTCCCATAACCCAACTAGTTTCGGAAGCCTTATACATAGAATAAATCAAGCAGAAGATAAAAATATCACACTTCATAGATTCTATGAGGAATGAGATAAAATAAGCAAAGAATAAGAAAACTTTAAAGAACACAAGAAAGGAACAGGCAAGAAATGTGGCACACCATAAAA
Source organism: Mastomys coucha (assembly GCF_008632895.1). Classification (NCBI taxonomy): domain Eukaryota; kingdom Metazoa; phylum Chordata; class Mammalia; order Rodentia; family Muridae; genus Mastomys; species Mastomys coucha. Next base: position 66,581,243 of record NW_022196914.1, on the reverse strand, counting down.
GACCACACTTTCTATTTATATAATTTAAAATGAAAGAGTAGGAATGATATTCAGGAGTGAGAGCAGGTGATCTACATTTGCATAAAACCATACAGAGAAAGCTTTTAGTCAAAATATTCTACTGTTTCTGTTCTAAGAACTTCTCTTTAAAGATTTCTCCCTCTTCCATGTTTTTCTCCAATCCTTTGGAATTCCAGATCCTCTGTGTCATTCTGGGTTCCCACGGGAAAGAGGAAGACAGTTCTCAAGGTTGGTATTTACTTTGTAGAGAAATAGGCTTTACAAAGATAGAATAAGGAAAAGAAATAAAGTAAGACTTTAATTTGTAAAAAATATTGCCTCATAATTATCTTGTCTTTGTTACTTTTTCTTGCTTTGTTATATATTCATGTATTTCTAATCATGTAGTCTATAAAATGCTTAAGATATGTTTTATGATTTATTATTGTCATATCACTTTTACTTAAAGTTGTTATCAATGCTGCAAGCCTTCCTGGCATGCTCAGTAACACAAACTTTGTAAGAGAGTATTTTACATGTTGTCTTCTGCCTCCCAATTGTATCGCTAGGGCATATGGAGTTGCTGTTTGTCTTTCTTGTCTGTTAAAAACAGACATTATCCTGTGCACAATATACTTAGTGCAGGGTAACATAGAAGTTCATAATTTAAGATAATTATTGGTGCAAGTAGGCTGAAGAACAGTGGCTTTAGCATGTGCAGATTCTAAGTGGAAGATATCCTGGAAATGTGAGAGAGGAGTATGTAAGGTTGAATACAAACCTTATCACCAAAGTGCAGAGCACAAGTACTTGTAGAGCATGGGAAGCATGTCTAAGTTATCTTCATATTCTTTAAAACATTGGACACATTAGATATTCAGTAAGTAATTGTAACAATGAACAAATAAAGTATTAATGAGGTACATCTTGCTGTCATAGCTATCCCAGAGCTCAGCTATATGGAACTGGGAGAGGCTAGGCAAGAATGACAATTTAAATTCTGTCCTAGCATAAAGTATATAGTTATAACTCTGGGCATGTTAGCTTATTCCTCAAGGACCTCTTACCCTTGGTGATGATCTGTAAGGACAGTTTTACTTGCAGCATTAGTCATTTTATTTGTCTTCATTTGTAGCCATGCTCCAATAATTTCCTCAAATGAGACATTTACACACTGTCTGAAGTGGGTTCTGTGTCTGGCCAACATCCATTTATACATTAAAACAGAAGGCATTCTAAGTGATGGATAGATTAGGATGCAATTAAAATATGCATTAGAAAGGTCATCTATTTTATTCATTACAGCTTACAACTTTGCTTGTAGTATACTAATGTTGCTTAGTGATTCTTGCACCCCAAGGCTATTTTAATGAAGGACACATTTTAGAAATTCAAGAAAACAAACAATCTACTAAGTTGTCTTTGTATGGCTCTCCATCAGAATAAATGCTCATTGCTAGAGGTTCAATTCTTGTAGGAAGCAAATGGAGTGCTTTTACTGCAATAGAACAAAATAAAGGTAGAGTGTGTATCATCAAAATAAAGGAAGAAGAACAGCTGTTTCTTCTATTCAGCTTTTAGCATTTTTTAAAGCTAATATTCATTTATTTGCAAAAGAATGACATGATATTGCAGACTGCAGACTGTCTTCCATATAACTAGAACAGTTTTATATACCAACTTCAATGGGTTTTTGCAGTGAGTTGAAGAGAGTATGCCCAATTATAAATATGACAATGAAAAGTGGAATCTGATACCCAAAGAACAGGTTAGTGGAGACAGTGGGTAGAAAATTATAATGTATGTGTATCAGGGAGAGATTCTGGCTAAACAGACCTAAGAGAAATCTTCCTGTTCAGGGCAGGTCAGGCTGGTGTAACTTCACTTGGAGCATGGGAGAAGAAGAGGAACCTAGCTATACACACACTGATAGTCAAATACTAGATCTTGGGAAGACAAAATTGCAACATTTTTATTCCAACCCATATCTTAAAACTATCTTACTAGACATATATATGTGATAATTTTTGGATTAACAGAATTGGTGCATCATTTACAGCAATATCCTTGCTCACTCAAAGCCATACTGGAATGCCAATAAGTCATCCTGTTACTCTCCCACCTAGAAGAATTAATGTAGAGGATGTGCCCCTTCACAAATACTTTATCGAATTTTAATAGGTAGAACTAAATGAGATGAGTAGACATGAATGAGAAGGAAAAATCTGTCTGTGAAAATTCCTTAAGCCACCGGAGTTGATAAGCCTCACAGTGGCAGTCTGTGGGCATATCTGATTCCACACTTTACTTCCATGGTTTTATCATTCCCATGTGGCCTTCAAGCTGAATGTCACGTTCACAGGCTTTCACATTGTTCTCTATTTTAGGTTTGAGTTAGTCATGCTGTGACATTCCAATATAGCAGAACAAAACTTTCTTGTGTAACTATATAGTTAAGATAGGAAGGAGTAAGACGAAGTTTTAACCCAAACAGAGAAGATTCTGTATTCAGACAGACAGATGGGCTCTATGTATATTTGTATAGAAACCAATTAAGGTGAGAAGTTCTGAGTCTGCTTCAGATTCTTGAACGCTTTGCTTGGAGCTATAATTACCTTCCTTGTGGCTCTCTTTGGCTTCCCTCAGCCTGAATTGTGCACTTCAAGTGGGTCTAACTCTCATGCTCATCCCTCCAATTCCACTTACTAATCAAAAGGTCCTTGTAGAGCATGGCTATTATTTTCTTTAAAATTACTCACTTTTCCAAGTGGGAAGTGAATTTATCAAATAATCCACAGGTGCTTAAAATCATCTGTTTTGTGCATAGGTTGTTAATGGAAACACTGAAACCCTGTTCAGAACAAAGTACTTGGCTTTATTTCACTGACACTGGAATGTAAGGCCAAGGATTTTTTCTGTACAGTGTTTAGGATAGCAACTTTGTTACAATATCAAACAAATGAACTCATTGTAAGTGAGTACAAAGACATGAAGACTCTCTTTAATGTTAGACAATCATGTTTTAAAACATAACACCAAAGGCCATGCTTTCTGTCTCTCCACAAGGGTGTGTACCCCCTACATTGCTTTGTCCTTGGGACAGGATCATGGGACTTACTAGCCACTGGCAGTACTTCTGAGATATGCCTCTGAAATATACTGACAATTAGTTATTAGATCTAGAATCTCTGACCTTATAGGATAGCTACATTCCAATTTAGAATTGAGAAAAGGGTCACTCTGCAACCCTGCTTACTCATTTGGTTTCTGGGATAATCCTTTAGGGGGAATAAAGGACACCTCAAGGTGTTTCTCTATTTGGTTATATAAGAGGAGAGATGAAACACAACAGGACAGGCATTGTCTGAGAACATTTCTCCCTTTTATAATCTTGCCAGTTCGAAGTGTTTATGCCTGGAGAGATAGGACAGCTATACTCAGCTTTATCCCCATGATTTACATTGTGTTCAGTAATTTCTCAGTAAATATTTACTGAACGGAGGAGAAAATTATGATGATGATTACATAGATTCTACCTGTGAAGATTAGTCTTTGTCAAGGATCCTATTGTTTTCTTCCAGGCATGGTAGCACATGCCTATAATCTTAGCACTAGGGAGGCAGACATAGAATGGCACGTTCCAGTTGATCTTGAGCTTCCTATGGAGACCTTGTAGCAGAAACAAAAACAATTTGCTAAAGGAACAACGTTAAACTGCCCCCCCCTAGGTACTTATATTTATAACCCCAAATCAGTGCATCTCTCAACCCTCAAAAGAAAAGCTTTTTGTTGCAGATAGTCATTAATACAGAGACTTAAGATTGATCAACATGAAGATAACAAGAGACTGGGGATTGATCAGTCTTAAATGGAATATCTATATCACACCCCTTCCTCCAAAGACTCAAGTATTGTGGAAGTGGAGGCATCCAGAAAGATTGTAAGAGCCAGAGCAGGTAGATGACTGAAACAAAATAGTAATTTCTAGACATGTAGATGATGTGAACTTGCAAGAGCTATGATTGTACTTTGATGATCTGCACAAAATCAAGCTAGAGGAAGTTAAAGGATGGAGAGGACAGAGGGAGTCATGTTTGTCCCACTCCTAGCTGAGAAGCCATTGGCAATTGATGGCTACTGGTGAAGGCAGAGGCAGTTTCATTCAAGGATGTGGTCCCTGAGAGGCTGCTTGTTCTCCAGTAGATCACCCTACATCCAAGCACACAGGCAGCACAATGTGGAAAGAGTGAGTTTAAAGGAAGTGCACCTAAAGTGGGAAGGAGAAAGTGGTAAGGAAGAATAGGGGGAGAATTGAAAGAGAGAGAGAGTGGGAATGGGAGTAGATTAGATCATTTGCTTTTAAAATAAATAATAATTAATTAAAAATCCAAACTGTTCTGACCCAAATGAACATGTTTCCTGTTTGATTCCTTGAGAGAAATAGGTATGTGCAGTTTCTTGGATGTATTTCAAAGAGCATCAGTACTGGAAGCTCTCATTTCTTACAGTTCATTATACATAGTTCACTACAGGTCAAATGACCTGCACATATCAAATGAAATCCAAATGAAAATAGGAATCCTTTTATGTTGAACAAAATTACATTTTAGCCAAATATGTTTACATACATTTTAATCTCAGAGCCAAGGAGACAAAGGCAGGTGGATCTCAGGTGGATTCAAGGCCAATCTGGTCTACATGGTGTCTTCCAGGACAACCAGGGCAACATAGCAAAGCCCTGTCTCAAAACAAAACAATAACAAAACAAAACAAAAAAAGGAAAAAATGCACTGTGTATATGTACTATATTGGTTATATGTACATTCTCTACCTTCTCTATGGTCTCATAAAACAAATTTTCTCTCTCACTTACATCTCATTTTCTTCTGTTATTTTTTTCTTATGGTTCTAACACTCTGGGATCTATCAATTCTGCCTGTTCTTGAAGACCTATCTCCTTTTCTTCAAATTATATAGAAAATTATCAGGATATTGTTCTTTTCAGATGCTCAAAGAAGCCAATGCTTTGTCTACTGGAGTTCCTCATAGCATGATGAAGGATCTTCTATGGGCTGTATTTCAGGCACACAATAACTAGTGAGCAGGAGCAGGAATATTCTTCTTGGGTAACATCTCCTTGAGATTTTTATAATATGTAACTGAAATAAAAATTTATAGGTATAATCTTACTCACACATACATGTATTAATTAAATATTAATCAATTTATACAACTGTGCAACTATCATTTTTTGAGGTTTGGTTTTGTTTCTATGTTAAATACTGGTTGCTCACAGAGACCCCACATAGACCCGGGTGATGCTATGTGACCTTGCCCTCCAAATTATCCCTGATTGGGGAATAAACATACTGACAGCCAATAGTTGGGCAGAAGAGACATAGGCAGGATTAAGGTTCCCAGCGTGGGGTCAGAGGAGAACCACCAGATGGGGGCTGGTAGAGAGAGGAGAAGCCACCATGGAGTAATAATCTTAAAATAATAGCCATGTGGATTGACTTATTGGAGTTAAAAGCAGCACAGATGAAACATGGCAAATTATATAATGAGATTATTGGTTTGTAAGTAGACATAACAGCATAGAGGATAGATAGGTGCCCAGTTCTTGTGTTGATTAGGCTTATTGTAAATATAAAAGTTTTGTTTGTCTTTTATACGGGAACTAAATGGTGAAGGGCAGGGTAGAAACCCAGACTGGGATTATATATTTTCAACAAGAATTACTACAAGCCAGTTGAGACCATTTTCTTTGCCCTAAAGATAATTTCTTTTTGTAGTTCAGCTCCACCCCCCCACTTCTAATCTTAAGTATACACTGTTTCCTTCATAAATACTACTCTTTGGTTTTAGTCAATATAAAGAGAACCACAGAACACATAGCTTTCATGTGTATATAGCTTCTTTAATTTAGCTTAACATTTGTGAGGTTAAGTTACAGTACAGTTCATTTGAATGGCTGAGTAGTATAATGGAGAGTGGATATACCATATTTTGTTTATTCATTTATCAGATGGTGAGTAATTGGTTTTCCCAGTTTCTAGCCTTAAAACATAATGCTGCTATTAATAATTGTGACCAAGTTTTTGTGCAGATGTATGTTTTTCTCTGAGTTTATGTGGGTCTAGAGTAGGAGTCCCTATGTGCTTCTGTGTTGGCATCCTACATATTTTTACCTGCCATGGTTTCATATCAATTTAACTTTAAAAAAGTCATTTCTTTGGCTTGAATAATATAATTCCAAGAATTGTACATTGCTTAGAGTTTTCTTTACTTTAAATATTTAACTATTTATTTCTTTTGTTTTTACAATTAAGCTTTTTTATTTATTTACATTCTAGTCATTGTCCCCTCAGTCCCCCAACCCCCCAGTTCCTCATACCTTCTTCCCCTTGCCTCCAAGAGGGTGCTTCTCTTTACCAGACCTTCCCCTTTCCTGAGGCCTCAAGACTCTCAGGGATTAAGCTCATCTTCTCCCTCTGAGACCAGACCAAGCAGACCTCTGCTATATATGTGCCAAGGGCTCCGACTGGGCCTGTATATGCTCTTAGTTGGTGGCTCAGCCTCTGGTAGCTCCCTGGGATCTGGATTAGTTGAGACTACTGGTCTTCCTATGGAGTTGTCCTCCTCTTCAGTTTCTTCAATCCTTCCCCTAATTCAACCATAGGGGTCCCCAACTTCAGTAAAATGGTTGGGTGTAAGTATCTGTGACTGTCTCAGTCAGCTGCTGATAGGGCCTCTCAGAGTGCAGCCATGCCAGGCTCCTGTAAGCACATCTTAGCATCAGAAATAGTGTTAGGCCTTGATACCCACCCATGAGATGGATCTCAAGTTGGGACCTCCTTTCCCTCAATGTCTTCTCCAATTTTGTCCCTGCAGTTCTATTAGACAGGAACAATTCTGGATCAGACATTTTGACTATGGGTTAGTAACCCTGTCCTTCCACTTAAGGCCCTGTTTATCTACTGGAGGTGGACTCTTTGAGTTCCCTTTCCCCAGTGTTGAACATTTTGGCTAAGCTCAACACAAATAAGGCCTGAGAGTATCTCACCTCCTTGATCTCTGGTACTTTCTAGAGGGTCCCCTATACCTCCCACCCACTGAGGCTGCTTATGTGTATTCATTCTCTTGTCAATCTGGGCTTCCCTCCTGTCCCTCCATATCTGATCCTCTCTCCCTTTTCCCCTCCTTCTCTCCTCTTCTACCTAGGTCTTTCCCTCTCTGCCTCCCATGATTTATTTCCTCCCCCATTATAAGTGGAATTGAAGCCTAATCATTTGGGCATTTCTGCTTGTTACACTTCTTTTGGTCTATAGATTGTATCCTAGGTATTCTGTACTTTTTGGCTAATATCCACTTATCAGTGATTATATATCATGCAAGTCCTTTTGGATCTGAATTACCTCACCCAGGATGATGTTTTCTAGTTCCATCTCTTTGCCTGCAAAATTTATGATGCCCTTGTTTTTTAATAGGTGAATAGCATTCCATTGTGTGAATGAATCACATTTTCTGTATCCATTCTTCAGTTGAGGGACATCTTGGTTATTTCCAGTTTCTGGTTACTACAAATAAGGCTGCTATGAACATGATGGAGCATGTGTTCTTATGGTATGGTGAGGCAGCTTTTGGGCATATGCCCAAGAGTGGTATAAGTCTTTAGGTAGAACTATTTCCAATTTTCTGAGCAACTGCCAGACTGATTTCCAGAGTAGTTTTACAAGTTTGCAATCTTACCAGCAATGGAGGAGTGTTCCTCTTTCTCCACATGCTCCCCAGCATGTACTATCACTTCAGTTTTTGTTTTTTTTTATCTTAGCCACTCTGATTGGTGTGAGGTGGAATCTCAGGGTCATTTTGATTCGCATTTCTCTGATGACTAAGGATTGTGAACATTTCTTTAAGCATTTCTCAGCCATTTGAAATTTTTCTATTGTGAATTCTCTGTTTATCTCTGTACCCCATTTTTTAATTGGGTTATTTGTTTTTGTTAGAGGTTAATTTCTTGAGTTCTTTATATATATTTGGGATATTAATATTAGCCATGCATAGGATGTAGGATTAGTGAAGATTTTTTTCCCATCTTGTAGGTTGCTGATTTGTCCTATTGATGGTGTCTTTTGCCATACAGAGGTTTTTTAGTTTCATGAGGTTCTATTTATCAATTGTTGATCTTAGAGTCTGAGCCATTAGAATTCTGTTTAGGGAATTGCCCCCTGTGCCAATGAGTTTGAAGTTCTTTGCCACTTTCTATTTTATTAGATTTAGTGTATCTGGTTTTCTGTTGAGTTCCTTAATCTACATGGACTTGAGCTTTGTGCAAGGTGACAAATATGGATCTATTTTCATTGTCCTACATGCAGACTGCCAGTAAGACAGCACCATTTATTGAGGATGCTTGTTTCCCCCACTGTATGTGGTTGGCTTACTTGTCAAAGATCAAGTGTACATAGGTGTATGGGTTTACTTCTGGGTCTTCCATTCCATTGATTGACCAGCTGTAACTCAGGTATCAGAGCTCTACCTGCCCCCAAGGAGGTTGGTTCCAGTCAGAGACACTCAGGCCAGGTAACACTAGAGAAAACTAGATGGCCAGAGGCACGTGCAAGATTATTAGCCACAGAACACAATGCAATTTGTCACCATCAGAACCCAGTTCTCTTACCACAGCAAGCCCTGGATACCCTAATATGCCTGGAAAGCAAGATAGTGGTCTAAAATTCTATCTCATGAAGATGATAGAGGTCATTAAGGAGGATATAAAAAGCTCCCTTAAAGAAATACAGGAAAACAAACATAGGCACACAGTCCTTAAAAAAGAAACCAATAAATCACTTAAAGAAATATAGGAAAATACAATCAAGAAGGTAAAGGAATTGATCAAAACATAACAATTTATATCTATTGATATTTTTATGTAATCATTTCATAGTTGAAGAATATATTTCAAAATAGTTCATTAAGTTTCAAATGTAAATAATTTATCTTTGAAAAAGGTGTCATTTTCATTTACGAAGAATGCAATCTTTATTTTTGCTGTGAATTATATCCTGTAGATTTATTTTGTTTAGTAGTATTTATCAAGTTTCTTCATCTATTATTTTCTTTCTTGTAGTTATATTTATTATTAGTTGAATCTCAAGTGTGAAGATAAAAATACTACGGTTGGAAATTATCTGGTTTTTATCTATCATGTCAAGCTGTATTCTGGTGTTCTTTTGTTCTGTTCTGTTCCATGTGGTAATATTATTGGGCATTTTTCCCTGATCAAATATCTCCATGTCACTGTGAATGTTCTTGTTTATCTTTGGTTTTATTTGTTATGAATTAAGGGCTATTATATTTAACATTGAAATTTTATGGTTCCAGTTTGTGTAGCTTTTCTCATCCTTCTACTTTCAAACTACTTGACAAATTTTAACACCCACTCATGATAAAAAATACTTGATAAACTAGAAATAGAATAAAACTTCCTCAAACTGCTAGAGAATATCTACAAAAGCTCATAGTTAACATCACGATTTATGATGAAACCCTGAATGATTCTCCCAAAGATGCTTATTTTCCTCAGTATAAGACCATACTGAAGGTTCTAGCAATGTTAAGATTAAAAGGTGTCAAGAAAGGATGAAATAAGTTCAATTTTTGCTATGGTTGATATGATCTTTTCTTCATTAGAAGTAGGGTATTTATTCTCTAGCACAGACTAGCTTATAAATCACTATGTAGCCTAGGTTGTCTTTGAACTTGTGGCAATGACTCGTGCTTCAACCTTCTAAGTGCTGGGATTGCAAATGTGAGCTACCATATCAAATGATGCTGTTGTATCATATGTCCAAAATAATAGTCTAATTTTCATTAACAATAATATAAAAATAAAGTAGTAACCAATGTACTAACCAATATAAAATTCATCCTCTGAAAATTTATAAAACACCATTGTAGGGAATTCATGATTAAAATAATTGTGAAGACATCTCAAGTTCATGGATCTGAAGTTAGATTTTGTTAGAGTTGAAATATTCTTAAAAATTGAACTACAGATCCAATAAATTTTCCATCAGAAGCCTAGGACAAATCCTTTAGAAATTGATGAGCTGATCAACACTGTATGGAGCAACCAAAGAGCTTAAATTTATTTTTAACAAAGAAAACATAGTTGAGACATTCAAATTTCTTATTGTCAAATTTATTGTAAAATAATGACATGAAGACATTGTGGTATCAGCAAGTATAACAAAGCTGAGAGACCAGAAATAAGGCAAGAAATTTTTAGTCAATGTTCTCAGTAAAAAACACTGACATAATTTAAATAAAATGACTTGGAACAGCTAGAATTTTGAGTATATATTGAGATGTGGACAAGATTTACAAATAAAATATATTCTTCAACTGGTATCTAACCCATTACATTATCTTTGGATTGATTATTTGTAGAGTCATAATCTTTTGGGAGTCAGGTAGCAGTGATTTTTTTCAAGTTTCTTTTTATTTGTACATATAGTGGTATAGATGTTTCTTCCATATTTACTTATAAGTATTCTAAGTAACCACCCTAGCTCAGAGAAGAGATAACAACCAATGTAACAGCACTGAACCAAATGGGATATAGAAATACACATCAGATTCATTAAACAACTACTACCCCAATGAGTATAGAAAATAGAATGGATAAAAAACACAAACTATGAAGGTAAAATTTATTTAAGGTAAAGGTATAAATAATATCATACTAAAATAAAGAGGATAAAGAAAGGAAAAAGAAAAGACAATCCATGTTAAATAAAAGGGGATATAAACAGATGATCAAAGAATTTTAAAAAGCTGGAGAGAACAACACCGTTCACAATAGTTACAAATAATATAAAACACCTCGGTGTAACTCTAACTAAGCAAGTAAAAGACCTGTTTGACAAGAACTTCAAGTCTCTGAAGAAGGAAATTGAAGAAGATCTCAGAAGATGGATCTCCCATGCCCGTGGATTGGCAGGATTAATATAGTAAAAATGGCCATCTTACTGAAGGCAAAATACAGATTCAATGCAATCCCCATCAAAATTCCAACTCAATTCTTCACAGACTTAGAAGGAGCAATTTGCAGATTCATCTGGAACAACAAAGGACCCAGGATAGCCAAAACTATTCGCAACAATAAAGGAACCTCTGGTGGAATCACAATCGCAGACCTTAAGCTGTACTACAGAGCAATTGTGATTAAAAACTGCATGGTATTGCTACAGTGACAGGCAGGTAGATCAATGGAACCGAATTGAAGACCCAGAAATGAACCCACGCACCTATGGTCACTTAATCTTTGACAAAGAAGCTAAAACCATTCTGTGGAAAAAAGACAGCATTTTCAACAGATGGTGCTGGATCAACTGGAGGTTAACATGTAGAAAAATGCAAATCGATCCATTCCTTTCTTCTTGTACAAAGCTCAAGTCCAAATGGATCAGGGACCTCCACATCAAAGCAGATACATTGAAACTAATAGAAGAGATAGTTGGGAAGAACCTCAAGCAAATAGGCACAGGGGAAAATTTCCTGAAGAGAATGCCAATAGTTTCTGCTCTAAGATCAAGAATTGACAAATGGGACCTCATAAAGTTGCAAAGCTTCTGTAAGGCAAAAGACACTGTCAATAGGACAAAACGGCAACCAACAAATTGGGAAAAGATCTTTACCAACTCTATATCTGATAGAGGGCTAATATCCAATGTATTCAAAGAACACAAGAAGTTAGACTCCAGAGAAGCAAATAACCCTATTAAAAAATGGGGTACAGCTAAACAAAGAATTCTCAATTGATGAACACCAAATGGCTGAGAAGCACCTAAAGAAATGTTCAA
>NW_022196914.1:66534867-66569102 GCF_008632895.1 Mastomys coucha | reverse complement strand
TTGTGGAGAAAGATGAACATTACTTAATTGCTGGTGGGATTGCAAACTGGTACAACCACTCTGGAAATCAGTTTGGTGGTTCCTCGAGAAATTGGACATAGTTCTACCGGAGGACCCAGCTATACCACTCCTGGGCATATACCCCCAAATACTGCAACATGTAATAAGGACACATGCTCCACCATGTTCATAGCAGCCTTATTTATAATATCCAGAACCTGGAAACAACCCAGATGTCCCTCAACAGAGGAGGGGGTACAGAAATTGTGGTACATCTACATAATGGAGTACTACTCAGCTATTAAAAACAATAAATTTATGAAATTCTTAGGGAAATGGATGGATCTGGAGAATATCATCCTGAGTGAGGTAACCCAATCACAAAAGAACATAGTATGCACTCTCTGATAAGTGGTTATTAGCCTGGAAGTTTGGAATACAGGAAGAACAACCCACACTCCACAAGGAACTCAAGAAGAAGGAAGACCAAAAGGTGGACATTTCATTCCTTCTTAAAAGGGGTAATCAAATACCCATGGAAGGAGTTGCAGAGATTAACTATGGAGCAGAGTCTGAACGAAGGGCAAGCCAGCCTAAATATAGCTATCTCCTGAGAGACTCTGACAGTACCTGACTAATACAGATGTAGAGGCTCACAGCCATCCATTGAACTGCGTACAGAGTCCCCAGTGAAGGAGTTAGAGAAAGGACCAATGGAGCTGAGGGGTTTGTAGCCCTTTAGAACGAACAACAATATGAACTAACTAGTACCCTCAGAGCTCCCAGGGTCTCAACCACCAACCAAAGACTGCACATGGAGGGGTCTGTTGTCCTGGCAGCATGTGTATAGTAGAGGATTGCAAATTCGATCATCAATAGGAGGAGAGGACCTCGGCCCTGTGAAGGTTCTGTGCCCCAGTGTAGGGGAATGCCAGGGCCAATAAGTGGTAGAGGGTAGGATGGCAGGCATGGGGATGGGGAGGTAACAGGGGTTTGTTTTTGTCGTTTTTGTTTGTTTCTTTGTCTTTTGGAGGGGAAACTAGGATAGGAGGAATTTACATGTAAATAAAGAAAATATCTAATAAAAAAAGCTGGAGAGAAAACAAGAAAAGAAAAAAGTAAAAAAACGTGTAAAGTTAAAGAAAAATTTATAAACAAAGTTATATAAATACTATAAAATGAATACAAATTAAAATATATGAAGTTAATTTTTAAAATAAAATAGAAATAATAGAATTAGTCAGGAGGAAAACCCAAGGAATGTAAAACATAAATAAACACACAAACCCACTAAATATATTGAAACCATCTAGCTTCTTTTTGTTTCCCAAATAGTAGAGTCTAATGAATTTTTATTCAAAGACTATTTCATTTTATGTTGTTTAAGCAAGTGTTGCATCTGCAGTGGTTGCGGATCATTTTCTCTTCAGAAGTTAAAAAAAAAATCCCCTTAAGTCCTGTACCAGGAGGGAGCTGTTTCTGACCAATGGTAAATTGACAACCTGCACTAGTTACTTTTTTTTTTTTGTGATAAAATATCATGGCTAAGGAAACTTATAAAATAAACACTCAGTTTGACTTATGACTTCAGAAATTTTAAGTCTATGATGGCAGAGTGAACAGAGAGAGAGAGAGAGAGAGAGGGAGGGAGAGAGAGAGAGAGAGAGAGAGAGAGAGAGAGAGAGAGAGAGAGAGAGAGAGAGAGAGAGAGAGAGAAAGAGAAGAGCTTGAAATAGCAGAAAGAAGTCTTTTGAAACTTCAAAACCTGCACTCAGGTACACATCTCATCAAAAAAGCCACATACACACTTCCTAATCCTTCCCAAAATAGTTTTACAAAAGGGAGGCCAAATATTTAGATACATAATCCCATAAGGGGCTATTTTTCAAACTATGACACAGTCTAAGCATCGACTCCTGGATATTTGTCCAGGTAAACTGAAATTGGGGTTTTAACCTGGTTTTTCTTCTGGATTTAAGATTATTTCTGTATTACCACTAACATCTAGACAATGAACTTAAGTAAAGAAGTTTGCTTAAGTGTCAACTAGCATGTTGAAGTGGAAAGAGCTTTTGTATTTCACCATTTCCCACTCTGGTGTTTTACTCGACCTGAAAACAGAAGGAAGTTCAATTTAGAGATAAATCATCCTGGGTTATTCCTTACATAGCCTCACATTTGTAACTAGAAACAGCTACTATAAGGCTTTGTTATAACAAATTGTTCTCTGCTGGATAAGAGTTTTAAGGTTACACTATGCCCTTAATGAATACCAAGAGCATATTTAATGGTTTTTGTTAATTTTCTTCAACTATCTCTTAAATTATCATAAACTTAGAAATTGGATCTCAACTTAGAACTAAACATTTTAAATCAGTAAACAAGATACATAATACTTTCATCTGTCCCAGAAGTTCTCTTTTATATAACACACACACACACACACACACACACACACACACACAAGCCTCAAATTATAAAAATTCATTTTTTACATGTGAGGGTTGGCTAGATGACCTCTCAGTCTAGGTTAGGGCACTTGATCTTAGCTGTCGTGGTTCACACAAATGTACCTGATATATTGGCTGGTTGGTCTAACACAGTATTTTTTTTTATGTGATTGGCTATAGTCCTTAGCTAAAGAATAGGTGCTCATATATTTCATCATCTAGGAGACTAACCTGCCTCATTTAAAGAGTGCCTAGTCATAGCTCAGAGTCTGCAGAAGGGCCAAAGGCCTTCTAAGATGTAGACTTGGGAATGCAAACTGAATTTTGGGCCATTCAACTACCCCAAGCAAATTACAAGGTAGTCTAGAGTGTAAAAGTGGGAATATTCACCTTCAATTTAGAATATCTACGAAGATCAAATTACAAGTGTGGCAGATAGAAGATATGGAATAATTTTGCTTATACCACTTGCAAATAATTGTCACAACAAGAGATACAGTCAGTACTCTACTTTGTTAATGCAACCCCCCTTTGGGTGCCAGATCTAGTCAAGTAGATCTTTGCCATCTTTGCCATCTAATTTCTTACAATATTACCAATTTTCTTTAAATGAGTGGGAATGTGTTATAGAAACTAAGCTGCAGATACTTTGGAAGAAATTTATTCCCATGATTAATGGCCAATGATTCCCAAATTAATTATTTTCAGAAGCTTTTTCCAAAAATTATATCAGTATTAATTAGGAATATATCTGCACTGATATTTCTTAAAAGAGTGTCAAATATGCTTTTATGTTCCTTCTGTGTTTCTTCATTGTCTTTGAAGAAACTTTGAAGTTGAGGTCTGAACCAGCTGTACTGTCACTTTTCAGAAACTGGTGGGCTTCATGAATTCCTAGCAAAAACAGAAGTACAAAATAAAGGAATTCAATCAAGATTTTGTCTTGAATAGAAACTCCTGGAAGCCCCTGAATTTTAGTTATTGACATTCCCTCTGGCTTTGGAGTTCAATGTGGGTAATGGTTTAGTCTTAGTAGTAAAATTTGTTTTTCTCTGCCCTTTGGATAGTTCACTTAAAATCTTCATATAGTAGTTGATAAATCAATATTCACTAGTGGGAAGCAATCAAAATTGTTTTTGGTACTCTTCGAATTGTAGCTGAAGTTTTCTCAGAATTGGGATCCATAGATTCTTGAAGGAATGTTTCAAAAACCTTGAAATTTCTGCTTTTACACTGTTGCTATTATCATTGTTATTTGCTACTCTGAATAAGATTAATGAAGTCTAAGTTTGATCTTCTATCTTATAGTGAAGCTTTAACACAGTAAAGAAATGTTATGTATCCAAGTGTCCAAAAAGGATGTCTTAAGATTTGATTTCTATTCCCATAAAATAATAGAGATTTCACTGCGTGTTATTCATTTTTAAGTGATGAATTTAGATCCCATCCAACTTAATATTACCTTTAATCCCTCAAATCTTTTGTCTCAAGCATCAATTTGCCAACACCTCCTCAGTCATTAGCAATTCAGTATTTCCTATTTGTGCTTCCAAATAGATTCTATAGCTTTTTTCCCCTTCAAACAAACAATGACTTATAACTAAAAATATCTCAAGATGTATAAAACAGCCTAATTTATGTCTTTTCTTTAAAGCAGAGGGAAGGATTGTAATTATTATTGATGTGAGCTAAGATAATTATTCCTCTACAAACTATGAACATAAAATGAAGCTTAAAAGTTCTCAGTTCCAAGTTCTCAGTTTGTAATTATTAAGAATATACATGGAATGTATTTAGATATTTTGGAAAAGTATTTGTCTAGAAAAAATTTGGAAGCTAAGAAAGAAGATGGTACAGGGAATTTAAACATGCCTGGTAACTCCACTGTTTCTCAGTGTCAAAAGCAGCCATTGCATCTTCCTCCCATTCCTTGTCAGGATCATTTAAATGCTACAAGGAGTTTATTCTACACTCTTCTTCACCACTCACAATACAGTGGAATACTGGAGTTTACTTCACAACAAATAGGTAAACACAAATAAGGTTAGCAGTCCCAAGGTAAATATCATAATAATAGAAAATATTTCCAAAAATTAAAGAAGACTGCTATGTTTGTGGTATTTGATATATTAGTTATACATACACTTTTTTGTTTGATATAGTCCAGAGCTTGTTTTTCTTGCAAATTGCGTAATCCAAATTAGAAATAAAACTAGTAATAATCTCTATTCTAAGATCTATTTATGTTAGTAGAGAAAGAAAATATTATCTATTACCCCAAAACACATAAAGAGAAAACCCTTAGATGACTGTATTTTTAAACATAGTTATAATGAAAATATATACCTATATTTTTATTAGTGCCTATAGCATTATATAAAGTATTTAGCATGTTTTAAATGGAAAGGGTAGCCACTGTTCAAATTTTTCAGCTGGAAGAGGTTGGTTTTCTTTTGCTCCTGTTTTTTTTGTATTGATTTACTTCTTAAATTACTCAGATAATAGCACAAAAAAAAGTGATATGGAGATAATAGAATCAAGAAATAAACCTGAAAGCTTCTTTAGCAAGACATGATAAATGCTCAACATAATCAAACCATCACAAGGTAGCACTGCTGAGGGCAATGCCAGAGAAACAGTGTGCAGATATTTGGTCAGAGAGAGTATCAGAGTTGAGATAAAGAGGCATCCATGGACAAGAGTGCAATAACCATTTTGGCAAAGGTTCCGTTTTTAAAGATGACCACATGAAATCCATCAATTCATTCTAGTATTACAGAATTATGCATCTATACTTTGCTCTTATTTATTCCCATAACTTTCTGCCCCTCCTCTCTTTGGCTGTTCCTAGTCTTTCCTCCAAATAGCCTTCGTCCCTACTCTTAAGATCTTTTCCTACCTGCATGGTTCCCTTTCTACTGTCACAACTTATGCACACATGCAGATATATTCATATAAATATATGCACATACAAATTTAATTCTGGAATTTGCATATGGGAGATAACAAACAGCATTTGTCTTCCTGGATCTGGTTTATTTTGTTGGACTAAATGATCTTCATTGTTTTCTTGCAAATGTCATTGTTTGATTTGTTATGACTACAAAAGAAAATTGATATAATTTTGAACCCACTCTTTTGTTGATAGATCTCTAGACCATTTCAATCTCCTAGTTACTATGACTACTACAAGGGTTTACACTGATGTGGTATGTTGACTAAGAAACCTCTCTGCTCTATACCCAGAGGTCATATAGCAGAGTCATATGGTAGCACTAGATTTCTGTTTTGAGGAATTTTTATACAAACCTCCATGGGCTGGGCCAGTTTATATTGTTAAGAGCATGGTGGAAAAGTTTCATTTTTACTCTTATCTTTGCTAGCATTTATTATCAATTTTTTATCCTTTGTGGTAGCCATTCTGATTTGGGTGAGATGGGATGATATTTCCCTGGTAGCAATTCAGTACTTTTTCAAATATTAAGTGGTCATTTGTGTTTATTTTTTTGAGAACTTTCTATTCAATGCATTTGTTGGTTGGATGACCCTGTTTGTATTGGCTATGGTTCATTTCTGAAGTTGTTTATTTTGGATATTGCCCCTGTCTAAAGTATAAATTAGCATCATTCTCACTTTGTACACCATACTTTACTTTGGGTATTGCTTTCTTAGTGATTTAAGAACATTCACATTTTATAATCACATTTGCCATTTTGAAGAATTTTTATATTTTACATGTATGAATGTTTTATCTGCATGAATGTTTGCATACCATGTGTATTCCTATTATCCATGGAGGTAAGAATAGGACACAAGTTACAGAGGATTTTGTGTCGCTGTTCAGGGTCTAACAATAGATCTTGGAGCCTTAGGGAGAGCAGTCTGGTGCCCTAGGCCACTGAGCCATTACTATAAAATGCTCATTTGCCAACTTCATGTATGTATTTTTTGTTATTTGCATCCTATTCCTTTATCTTGAAATGTTAATGTTACTTTCTTCTCTAGCAATTTCAAATTGATCTTGTGTTTACTTTCTTTTCTTTTTCTCGGTCATTGTCTATCTCTCTGTCTTTGTCTCTGTCTCCCCACTTTCTATTTAGTTATTTCTCATTTTTCATGATAGACATGACATAAAAATTGTAAAGAAAACAAAGAACCCTAGTAGATTAGTTTTGTTTTGCTTACCAGGGGTAGCAAGCATAATCCCATGGTAGAATCCAAGGCTCTGTTTTTGCTTTTATTTATGATTTATTTTTATGTACAATGGTGCCAAATCCATTGCTCTGTGTTTTGTTTTTGTTTTTATGATCTATTTTTAGGTACACTTTTGGATTTGCCTGCATATGTCTGTGTAAGGGTGTCAGATACCCTGGAACTGGAATTACACACAGTTATGAGCTACTATGTTGGTGCTGGAAATTGAACCCACATCCTCTGAAAGAGTAGCCAGTGTTCTTAACTCCTAAGCCAAGTATCCAGCTCCCTCCTCAACCCCAAGTACTCTGTTTTTTTTTAATAAATAAAGCTTTATTGAAATATAGGTTTTATACATTTTCTGTGACTATTTTTAATTATTACTAGAGTATAGAGGAACAGTACAGTTGAAGGAGAGATAACATATTTACTATCCAATGCTTGAGAGTAAATAATGTATGGTCTTATGGTCTTCACTGTAATATTCAGAATGAAGGTTCTCATAAAGGCTATTTTCTATTTTTATTTATTTTCTAAATTTAGTTTATTTATTTTCTATTTTATACTATTGTCTTAGTCCGGGTTCCTATTCCTGCACAAACATCATGACCAAGAAGCAAGTTGGGGAGGAAAGGGTTTATTTGGCTTACTTCCACATTGCTGTTTATCACAAAGGAAGTCAGGACTGGAACTCAAGCAGGTCAGGAAGCAGGAGCTGATGCAGAGGCCATGGAGAAATGTTCCTTGCTGGCTTGCTTCCCCTGGTTTGCTCAGCCTGCTCTCTTATAGAACCCAAGACCTCCAGCCCAGGGATGGCACCACCCACAAGGGGCAATTGAAAAAATGCCCCACAGCTGGGTCTCATGGAGGCACTTCCCCAACTGAAGCTCCCTTCTCTATGATAACTCCAGCCTGTGTCAAGTTGACACACAAAACCAGCCAGTACAACTATTTTCCAAAATTGTAATTTTTACAAGTACTGTATTATTTTCTTTGAAATAATATGAGAAGAGGGTGGATCTTGTTACATGTGTTCAATATTCTATTTTTTCAATGATCATCTACCAATTTTGTGATGTATTAACTCTTTCCATCTAACTAATTTAGATAGAAGGAATGTAATCTCAATTTAAATAAATACTAAGTTATAACTTACAAGAGAAAAATAGTATGCTATGAGAAATGTGGACTGGACCACAAAACATCTAATACAAGGTAGGTGTAAATGTGGAAAGATATTCAGCATGAGCTCATTCAAATGTAAAATATTTTTCTTAGTCCACTCAATTATTTTCATATTCTTTATTTTTACTTTAAAATTTTTGAGATTATAGTATAATTACATTATTTCTCTGTGCCCTTAGCTCCTTCCAACCCTTCCCAGAGACCTTTCTCTGTTCTTTTTCAAATTCATAGCCATTTTTTTCATTGCTTGTCATCGCATGCTTATACTTATATGTAACCAGTTACTTTGCTCTTCCCTCAGGAATTCCTGCTGTCCTCATTTCTTAGTGGCCTATAGTTCTTGCTATAGGGTTGAAGCCTCATGGGCTTTTTCATATCCACTTTGCCCTATCTAGCTATGACACATGAACCACATCAATAATCTACGTGGTATGATAACTCTATGGTTGCTCTTGTGGCACATATACCTCATTGGTAACTGTGATGGCTCCCCTGTTGGACCTAAGAGCATCTCAGCAAGAGGGAAAGCTTGCCTGTTAGGAAACCTAATCAACTACACAGTCCACGTGAAATCATAGATATTAGAGGAGAACCTACTGCCGCCTCTTTACTAAATCAACTGAGCTTCCAACAACAATCTCAACACTTGTCCTTATATCCACAGATAACTAGTCTTAACTCCTCAGCAAAGAAACTTCTTCTCATAATAGACAGAGAACATTACTAAAATTCAAAAGGAACCAAAATGCAGTGTTGTGGACTGAGGCCCAGTAGATACATCTTCAAAACACTCTTGTACCTAAGTCTCAGGGAACATTGTAGAAGAGGGGGCAGATTATAAGAGCCAGGTGATCAAGGAGTTTTCTGTGAGATTGAATATTGTTTGTTAAAATTAGCTGGACAGAGATGATATCTATATCAAATGTGACACAAATTTAAAAGTGATCTTATAAATGTTGAGGAGAACAGTGATTAGTTACTAGGAACTGAAAAGAGCATGAGAACAGGAAAAAGAGAAAGTCTAATCTTCAGGTATTAAAACATGATAGAAACACTTTCTAGCAAAAAGAGAGCTTCTCAAAAAGAGGAAAATTCTCATTTAAACAGTGTTTTTATAGTTCTATACCGACTTACATGTATTATTGGTATTTTTAGGTAGTTTATAATATGATTCCTTAGGTTTTTCCAGACATCCTTACTGTTATTCTAACCTCTTCCATTTTTCTGTACTTATTTTCCTTTTCCCTTCTTTTCTCCTCTCTAACTAGGGCCCCCATTTGCCATCCCCCCAGATCACTTGTCCTCTGCTTTGTCCCTCGTTAATGTTCTGCCACCCCAAAACCTACTATGGTCTCTTTCTCTTTGTTTCTGTAGTTCTCCAAGTTATAGACTCACATCTGAAGATTTGGAGCTAGGAGTCTCAAAGGAGAGAGAATATGCAACATTTGTCTTTCTGGATCTATTACTTCATTCAATACATTCTTTCCTAGTTCTATCTATTTACCTAAAAATTTCATGTCTCTGTCCTGAAATTCACAAAATAAAAACCCTATTTATGCTGAGGTTAGCATAGGGAGAGTTTGTCATTAGTTGCCAGCAGATATAAGGAAAGGAATGCTCCAGTGAGAAAACATAGGGCTTTAAAAATACATATAACACAGCTTATTAAACCTTGGTTCCTTAGAACACTGAAATTACTTTATGCTCTGGACCAGCATATATTTTATCATGTATGCTCAGTGTTTCCCTGTTGTGTAGAGGAAGATGAGCACAATGACAAGTTTAAGACCAGAAATGAGTAGTCAAATGAATTGTGCAGACAGGGAGATGGGGGACTCATGTCCCATGGGTATTCTTATCATTTGTTATCATTTGAACCCCACTTTTCAGTGGTAAGAATACTTTTGTCATACAGGCTATGTGAAATGGTGAAAATATCTGAGGTTTTAAAAATCTGCTTATATAACCTAAGTAGAAAGGTACAAATTGGTGGCCATGAGGAATGGGTTTTGGGGTGGAGATCTTGCAGATAGGATTGAGTGGTTAAGAGCACATGACTATCCTAGGATCCAAGTTTGATTCCCAGCATCCATTCCAGGTGGCCAGAAATTTCTGACTCCATACCCAGGGCACATCCACTTGCATGCATATATATCCCTCCACCCCAGACATATGTAACTAAAAGTAATGAAAATAAATTTTTAAAAATTGTGAAAAACATTAAAATGTTTTGAGGAAGTAATGGCATCTTTCATTTGAAACATTCTCCACACTTCCCCAACTCTAGTAGGGTTAGCAGACTGTGGGAGACCACAAGCAAATGGATCCTATTCAATGACTTTAAGGCTCCCTGGATGAAGAGTTATCTTTTAGCAGGTTATATGCTTTCCATCATTTAAAACCAAGTCTGTGAACCTTATCGAGTCAGTAAATTGAAATCGATAGTAGTTGGGGAGATTCACAGTTGGATAGATCTATGCACATCTCTATGCCACAAATAAATATGAACCACAGAGAGAAGGAAATTGTATTCTATCTCTGGAGGGTAGATATGCTCTACAAATTCCCTTTCTCTGTAATGTGTGCTATATTTTTTAGCATACATTTATTCAGGCCTTCTGGACTATTGACTGTGTTTTACTTGTTAAGTGGACTACAGGGATAAAGCCTGTTATTTTTGTGTGTACTAACCATGGGCTGGCAGAAAGAAACTTTACAATAAGGTAGAATGGCAAACATGACAATAGATATTTAAGTTGAAGGTCCATCTTCTACATTCATCTGTAAAACTTCAGTTAAAAAAATAGGTGGTGAATTCAAAGTTTCTTATATGAAACTTAATTCAAAAGCATTGGCTTAAGTAATACATGTTTTCTGTAGTCACAATTTAAAGCAAAGAGTGTTTAAGCATTAGGTGAACAATGAGTTTAAATAATTATACACAGTGCTGTAATTCTAACCAATTTTCATAGAAGTGTGTTGCTGCTGATATTGCAAAGCTTCTATCTAAATAGATTCTTACTACTATTGAGCCACTTGCTTAGAAACACAACAAAATGAATTAAAATGTTTTTGATTCACCCAGTGTATGACCACTGAGAGGCTGTTTAGTCAGTTTTATAGAACCATGTAACCAATCATCTTTCAAATATCTTTATGTATTAAAATGTGAGATCTCTAGATAGAATCTGGAAGGAGTAATAGAATAGGAATATAACATTTTGAATGTATAACAATTGAAAGTAATATATACAAAATATTTAGGGTTTAATTTCTAAGGATAGTTTATTTTTGTTACAACATTAACATTCAAATAAGTTAATCATACCAATAATTTTTAATTCTATTATTATATAGTTCTTTCAACAGTATAAGTATCTGAAACTTGATGAATACAACAAATATAAACCTATTTACCTATGTTCTGTTTTTCCTTATAATATTCAACTGCATGGCTATCTTAGTATATTAATTACATATTTGTGGTACTTATTGTGGATGTGATAAAATGTACAATAAATTGTGCTATACCTTATGAGATTTTAACTTAGTAAGAGGCTATTATAAATTATGAAGTTCTTATATGTTATTTATATTTTCTAAGAAGTGTTTGATACACCAAGGTGCACACATGAGGTAAGAGAAGTACAAAGTGTTCTGAAAGTTCATAGGAAGCCACTGCTATCAGTTAGGGGAATCAGAAAACAGTAAGGGTATGGCACCATAGAAGTGGTCTTTTCTGAAGACTCTAGATTTCACTAGAAGGATGGATAAAATGAAGAACTGGCAAAAAGCTTATGCAGAGTTAGTAACTCAATTCAAAGAGGAAACATGATAATAAGGAAAGAACAGCACCCAGAAAACCTGTTATCTTGAAACCTGGACTTTATCAAAAGTGGGAGGAAGCTCCTGAAGGCATAAGGAAGATCCATCATCAGCGTGGGGAATGGACAATGCCAGTGACTTGGTGAGCACTCCTGAGTGTCTAGGTAAGATGCATGTAGTACTGACAGAAGGCACTTCCAGAAAGTATGTACTAGACAGAAGTAGAGAAGGATCAACAAGCATTTCATTACTCTCTCCTTCCCTGTCTTCCCCACAAACCTTTAGATGCCACATCCTTCTAACTCCTCCATTATGCACCATATTTCCTCTCTAATTTTTGGATTGCTGTTATTATTGTGACACATACAAACACACACACACACTCACACACACACTTACTTGAATATAATCTTCTGAGTCTGTTTCTTAGGCATATATGATTTCAAGGCTGACCATTTTGCATTGGATAGCCAATTAGGGGGCATATCCATGAGAAAGGCTAATTTTCTCTCTCAGCAGTCATTGTTTTCTATAGTTATTTTTTTAAATTACCAGATAAGTGTTTATCTTCTCTCACCTTTCAAGGTTAACACTTTAAAATTTGAACAGAGTAGGAGAAAAAATAAATAAAATGAAATAGTTACATATCAAGTTTTTTGTTTCTTGTTTACTAAACTCCAAAAGTGACTTTGCACACATGGTACAAATAATAAAACATTTTCTCAAAACAATACAAAGTAAGTTAAAAGTTAATACCTGAACATACCTATGCACACAAAGGTTATAAAACTTATATATGAACATCATATATGAATATCATTTTATAAAACTGACTTTATATATCCTCAAAAAGTAGCTACACATGGTTTAAGTAAAGACAAGAGCTGTAGAAATAAAATGCTTTCTTGTACTAGAGACCAGGGAGAGACTCTCAGGGCTCAAAGAGAGGGACCTTAGATGAAATGCCCTACACTGGGGAGAGGGAACTTATAGAACCTACCTCCAGCAGAACGACAGGGCATCAAGTGAGGAATGGGATTGCCATCCCACAGTCAAAAACTCTGACTCATAATTGTTAATGTCTGAAAGAACTGCAGAGATGGAAATGGAGAGAAGCCTGAGGAAAAGAAGATCCAGAGACAGGCCCAAAGTGGGATCTAGTTCAAGGGGAGGTCCCAAGGCCTGACACTATTACTGAGGCTATGGAGCACTCATGAAAATGGACCTATCATGACTGCCTTAGAAAAGACCAACAAGCAGCTAAAAGAGTCAGATGCATATTTTTGTACCCAATCAATGGACAGAAGCTGCTGACCCCTATGGTTGTGTTAGGGAAAAGCTGGAAGAAGCTGAAGAGGAGGGTGACCCTGTAGGAGGACCAGCAGTCTCAATTTAGCTGGACCTCAGATATCTCTCAGCTACTGGAACACAAAACATACAGCATATACCAGCTGATATGAGGCCTCCAACACACATACAGCAGAAGACTACCAGGTCTGAGATTAGTCAGAGAATATGCACCTAACCCTCAAGAGACTGGAGGCCTCAGGGAGTTTAGAGGTATGATAGGATGGGGATAGGGGTAGGTATGGGAACATCTTTGTGGAGGCAGCTGGGTGGGAAGGAGGTATGGGGTGTGGGACAGTTTGAGGTTGGACGGGGGAGTGGAATAAAATCTGGCATGTAAATAAATAAATATAGTTTAAAAAGTGCTCATTAACAAATTCTAACTTACCTGTGTTGTTTATCAATAAACTCAGTATTTTTATTTTTCTCAATTTTTATTGGATATTTTATTTATTTACATATCAAATGTTATCCCTTTCCCCAGTTTTCCCTCTGGAAACCCCCTATTCCATCCTCCCTTTCTCTGTTTCTATGAGGCTGTTCATCCACCTACCCACCTACTCCTGCCTCACTATGCTGGCATTCTCCTTCACTGGGTAATGGAGCCTTCCCAGGACCAAGGGCTTCTCCTCTCAGTGATGCCTGTCAAGGCCATCCTCTGTTACATATATTACTGGCACCATGGGATCCTCCAGGTATACTCTTTGGTTGGTTGTTTACTTCCTGGGACCCCTGGGGACTCTGGTTGGTTGATGTTGTTATTCCTATGGGTTGCAAACTCCTTCAGCTCCTTCAGTCCTTCCTCTAACTCCTCCATTGGAGACCCCATGCTCAGTCCAATGGTTGGCTTTGAGAATCTGCCACTGTATTTGCCAGGCTCTGAAAGAACCTCTCAGGAGACAGCTATATCAGGCTTCTGTCAGCAAGCACTTCTTGGCATGCACAACGGTGTCTGGTTTTGGTGTCTGTATATGGAATGGATCCCCGGGTGGAGTAGTCCTTGGATGACCTTTCCTTCAGTCTCTGCTCCATACTTTTTCTCTGTATTTCCTCCCATGGGTATTTTGTTCCCCTTCTAAGAAGGACTGAAGAATCCACACTTTGGTTTTCCTTCTTCTTAAGCTTCATGTGGCCTGTGAATTGTATCATGGGTATTCTGAGCTTTTAGGCTAATATCCACTAATCAATGAGTGCATACCATGTGTGTTCTTTTGTGACTGAGTTACCTCACTCAGGATGATATTTTCTGGTCCCATCCAATTGCCTACAAATTTCATGAATTCATTGTTTTTAATAACTGAGTAGTACTCTATTGTGTAAATGAACCACATTTTCTGTATCCATTCCTCTGTTGAGGGACATCTGGGTTGTTTCCAGCTTCTGGTTATTATAAATAAGGCTGCTTTGAACATAGTGGAGTATGTGTTCTTGTTATATGTTGGAGCATCTTCTGGGTATAAGCCCAGGAGTGGTATTGCTGGGTCCTCAGGTAGTACTGTGTCCAATTTTCTGAGGAACTGTCAGATTGATTTCCAGAGTGGTTCTACCAGCTTGCAATTCCACCAGCAATGGAGGAGTGTTCTTTCTCCACATCCTCCCCACCATTTGCTGTCACCTGAGTTTTTGATCTTAGCCATTCTAATTGGTGTGAGGTGGAATCCCAGGGTTGTTTTGATTTGCACTTCCCTGATGACTAAAGATGTTGAACATTTCTTTATGTGCTTTCAGCCATTCAATATTACTCAGTTGAGAATTCTTTGTTTAGCTCTGTACCCTATTTTTAATAGAATTATTTGGTTCTCTGGAGGCTAACACCTTGAGTTCTTTATATATATTGAATATTAGCCATCTATCAGATGTGGGGTTGGTAAAAAAAATCTTTTTCCAATCTGTTGGTTGCTATTTTGTCCTATTGACAGTGTCCTTTGCCTTACAGAAGATTTGTAATTTTATGAGGTCCCGTTTGATAATTTTTGATCTTAGAACATAAGCTATTGGTGTTCTGTTCAGGAAAATTTCCCCTGTGCCCATGTGCTTGAGGTTCTTCCCCACTTTCTCTTCTATTAGTTTCAGTGTATCTGTTTTTTTGTGGAGGCTCTTGATCCACTTGGACTTGAGCTTTGTACAAGGAGATAAGAATGGATTGATTTGCGTTCTTCTGCATGCTAACTTGCAGTTGAAGCAGCACCATTTGTTGAAAATGCTGTCTTTTTTTCATTGGATGTTTTTAGCTCCTTTGTCAAAGATCAAGTGACCACAGATCTTCATTTCTGGGTCTTCAATTCTATTCCATTGATCTACCTGCATGTCTCTGTACCAATACCATGCATTTTTTTCACTATTTCTCTGTAATACAGCTTGAGGTCAGGGATGGTGATTCCTTGAGAAGTTCCTTTATTGTTGAGCATAGAATTTGTTCTCCTGCATTTTTTGTTATTCCAAATCAATTTGCAAATTGCTCTTTCTTACTCTATGAAGAATTGAGTTGTTATTTTGATGAGGATTGCATTGAATCTGTAGATTGCTTTCAGCAAGATGGCCATTTTATCTGTATTAATCCTTTCCATAGTTCTTTACCTAAATATATCTAAAACACAAATCCTGCAGCTAAAGCAGTGGTTCTCAATTGTTGGTCAAAAATCCCCACAGTAGTCACTTATTAGATATTTACACTATGAGTCAAAACAGTAACAAGATTACAGTGATGAAATAGCAATGAAATAATTTTATGGTTGGGAGTCACCATCATATGAGACACTGTATTAGAGGATTGCAGAATTAACAATGTTGAGAACCACTGACTAACCTATGGCTCAAGGAACATCACTCAACAGTAGGTAGAAGCAAGAATAGGAGTACCAGGAAGTCCTGTGTGAGACTGCATCTCCTAGAAATGAAAGTGACATTTACCCCCGATATCTCAGCAATGTAGCTGCCTAAACAAGACCCAAACATTAATAGTATCAATAGTCATGCTAATGTGGATGGGTGTTAACCAACTTTAGACTAAGAATGCATACAAATAAAACAATCAATCAATCAAACAAACAAACAAACAGCAAGGACTTGATTTTCCTTATAGGATTGTGTAAAAATTTAATTTTTAGAACCAAAATATTCTAGAAGAAACCACATGTGCACTTGTCTGGAATGTTCTTCTTTCAGATAGTGGCTCATTCTTTTACATGATTTTGATATTTTAATTTTGCATGTGTATGTACTTGTT
This sequence comes from Mastomys coucha, assembly GCF_008632895.1. Lineage (NCBI taxonomy): Eukaryota > Metazoa > Chordata > Mammalia > Rodentia > Muridae > Mastomys > Mastomys coucha. Next base: position 66,552,875 of record NW_022196914.1, on the reverse strand, counting down.
ATTCATGGGAGCACATATGTATATTCACATATGTTTGGGTACACATGTGTGTATAGGCCTAAAGTAGATATTGGGTAGCAGGGAGAGGGCAGATGTGGGATGGGAGGGTTGTGGAAGTGTAACCTGGAAGGGGGATATCATTTGAGATGTAAACGAATGGAATAATTAATTAAAAAAAAAGAAGGAAAAAAAATAAAACAGCTGAATGCCCTCATATTAAGGCTAGACAAGACAGCTTAATCGGAGGAAGAAAGTCTCAAGAACAGGCAAAAGAGTCAGAGATGTACATTCTCCCTCTTTTAGGAGTTTCACAAGAACACCAAGCTAACAACCAAAAAAATATGCAGAGGACCTGGTGCAGACCCTTGCAGGTCCTGTGTTTGCTGCTCCAGCTGCTGTGAGTCCATAGGAGTCCTGCTTAGCTGATTTACTGGGCTATGTTCTCCCAGATGTTCTCCATTTCCCTTTCACTCCCACAACCATTCCCTTCTCGTTCTAATGGTTCCTTATCTATGGGGGTGGGGGGAGCAATGGAGACTTCCAGTATAGACTCTATCTCTCTACATAATGTCTGGCTCTGGGGCTCTAAGCCCACTTCCATCTGAACCCAGGGAAGCCTCTCTGATGAGCACTGGGCAAGGCCCAGATCTTAAGTCTCTGGGCTCTCCAGTCTCTGGTTCCTGGCCATAAAGGCAGTGTAGGTTATGGGCCCAATGTGTTTTTATTTGCTGCATTGATACCATTTTCACTTTAAATAATTAAACTTGAATGAGATTTTTCAATATATTTGGTGTATATAATTTGTTCCTATCCATCCTTCTGCCATCCTTTTTGTATACTTTTCTTTTCCCCCTTCCCCCTTTTAAAAGGTTCCTTTAGGGTTAATTGTGCATTTTTAAAGTTCCCATTCAATTTGCAGAATTGGACCTAATTATTTAGCATACTTTGCTTTATTATAATCAGTCTAAGGAAGTTGTTCTTAATGATTCTCATCTTCTCTCTTCTGAAGAGAAAATAGGAAGAGAATAAATAGATCTTGGGAAGAGGGGAGGTGAGGGGTACCTGGGAAGAATAAAGAGAGGAGAAATTGTAGTTAGATAATACTGCATGAAAGAAGAATCTGTTTTCAAGAAAAAAGGAAAGACTTAATTTAAAGCAAGAAATACACTATATATCTTAGTACACTTATAATTATTGTCATACTAAATACTCTTGTGCAGTTGACCATGACATGACATCAGGTTATGTAAATCAAATTTGCTATCTGCAAATTTTATCCATTGGAGTATTGCTATTTTTAAAGAGTAAAAACAGAGGTGTTAGAGTTTTTATTTGGTTTTATTTTCCTTTTATTGAAAATAGATTTTTCCTTATGTAATATATCCTGATTATGGCTTCCCCACCCTCTGTTCCTCCCAGTTTGTCCTTCCCTCCTTTCCCATCTGGATCCACACCCTTCCTGTCTCTCATTCAAAAACTAACAGTCTTCTAATGCGTAGTAATAAAATAAAATAAAATCTAGGAGATTGGAATAAGACAAAAACAAAGAAACAGAAGGAGAAGCTCTCAACAAAGGCACAAGAAACAAATAGAGGTGCAGAGACCCACTTGTCTGAACACTATGCAAGTCCATAAAAACATTAAACTGGAAGTCATAATAGATACACAATGGACCTGTAGGGTAAAATGAGAGAAAATATCTGTGTAAATAAAAATTTAAAAATACAACTTAAAAAGAAAACCAGAAGCCCTGACCTGCCATATTGTTATAAGACAAGGAACTTCCAAAAATAGCATTGGGTTAATTTTCTATTGTCCATCTACTACTGGGCACACAGCCCCTTAAGAGTAGTTTGTTTCCCCAGTGAAACTTCCCTGGAGAAAACACAAATTTCATTTTCAAATTGTTATCAATTGAAGACAGATTTGGGGTTAGACAGATGGGCATGTGTCCACTTTTCCTTTCAGCTCTAGAACCACATTTGATGCAGACCCTTGAAGGCTGTGTGCATGCTGTCTCAGTCTCTCTGAGTTCATATGTGCTCATCTGATTTAGATTTAACGCTGATTTAGACAGTGCTGTTTCTTTAGTGTCCTCTTTCCCCTCTGGCTCTTACACTCTTTCTGTCTCCTCTTTGGCAGGATTACCTGAGTCCTTAACAAGGGATTTGGTGGAAATAGCCCCTTTAGGGGTCCTTAGTCAAGGGATTTGATGGAAATATCCCCTTTAGGCTCAGTGTGCCAAGGTTTCTCATTCTCTGTATAATGTCTGGCTGTAGGTCTCTGTATTTGTTCCCATCTGCTGCAGGAGGAAGTTTCTCTGATGATGGCCGAGTATACCGATCCATGAGTATAGCAGAATGTCAATAGGGATGTTTTATTTCCCTCCTAGAGGTGGTTAAATATTCCATCATTTTTGGCATATCTAATAATTACTGATTAGATATCAGACATAATAAATAGTAAGTCACCAGCAACTGGAGTATGCTATATTCTTATTCATTTTTCTTTTAATTTTCGAGTTATTATTTAACAATCTTGGTGGCATTTGTTTGATTCCTGAGTATGTCCTTGAAAACTTCCAGTATAATTTGAGGATCAATGTCTTATCATCTTCTATAGAATATTTACCACTGTTTCTGGCAGATGTTCAAGAAAGACTCAGAGCACCAATTAAATCAGATTGGGCTTCAGTTTTTGTACATATTGATCCATTTCTTGGTTTAAGAGTTTCCACGGCACATGTATGGCAGAATTTTATATCTCAAGCTCTGTGAAATTTACAAGGCTCCTCTGACCTTGTTGACCATTCTTCAGAGACTTTCACAGCTGTAAATGCTTCAATAGGCACAAACAAACTACACATCTGGACTGCATAGATTTTTTTTTTTTATTTCATCCACTCACATTCTTGTTGCCATGGTAATTGTTCATGTGCTTAGACAGACCTAGTTATTTTAGTTTTTCACTCCAGAAAGGCTTAACTTGAAAGAAGTTTGTCTATAAATTCCAGAAGTACTCATTGAGATTTTCAATTTTATTGGAAGATTTTCTTTTGCATATTAAGAAAATTTGTATGTAACTGCATGTAAATGTTATTTGGTCAAATTTAGTAGTTTTATGTACAAAATGTTTATTTTAAAGTCATCAGTGCACCCCTTTTCCTAGTCCTTATGTATTGATTTTGATGTCTGGTACCCTTGTTTACAGATTTTGTACAATCTTATTCATGATGACTTGCTTTTCCTTTTGTGTATTTTAAAATGTGACCTTGTGGTTTGTGTTGGAAAATTTCAACATGGGTTTTAATTATGACCTGAACCCACCTCAGCCTACTTTTTTTGAGTAGTATCTTCAGAAGACCTCATGTTTCTGTTTTCTTTTCTGCCTACTCTCCATCTTTACATAAGGCTGAGATGTAGAACCCTGCTCTTAGCATTACTTTTTCCAGCTCTACCTTGTTCTAAATGTTGTTAGTCATTCTCAGTCCTCATGTGATCACTTACCCCCCAAGCTAGGCCACAGTGGATCTCAAACCTACCTAGGGACCCCAAAAGTCCAGGTCTTCCATGAACCCTCCATGAAGTTCCATTTAACTTTCCCTTTTCCTGTTTGCTGTACTTTATGTTTTTGATATTCATGATAGTTTTTTCTTCATTAATCCTGACATATTTTTAAATACATGCATTTCAGTCAAATTGATTCTCATGGGTTTCAAGTAGAATTACTAGACACATTTCTTGAACAGGCGATGCAGCATTAAGTGTCCTCTCATAAAGAATTATCTATAAACAGCACTCTTAGTCTTCATCTTGGCAAGTAAATTGAGCATATTAAGTAAAATATAGCAAGTATATATTTAGCTAGAGTTTTTCAGTGCTAAGGTTTGAGGAGTTGAGGAATGTAGTTCATATTCAAAATGCCTATATAGACTAATCACATGACCACAACATGCATTGAAATATACCAAGTGATCTAGCAGATGATAGGTGGGCATTTGAGATATAGAGGGAAGAAAAGTTATTCCAAATTCTATAATAAGCAATCACTATAAATTACCCATTCTGCTTTTGAATTTTATTTGAATATTCTAGATCAAATCCTCAATGTCCTTATCTGGTACTTTCTTTCTTTGCCAGTTCTTGGATGAAGTGTGAATACATAACTTATAAATTATGCAGAGAAAGTGAATCAAACAGATTTCTGTGATTCAAAAAGTCATTTGGAATAGCATTGCAATTAATATCTTGCCTAATACAAGATAAAATGAGAAACTTGATTTCTATCCAGAAAACCTGTAATGCAGAAAAATCAGTCTATCTTCATTTTTCTTTAAACCTTCTTCTTCAAAGTCAGATGCTAATAAATACTGATAAAATTTCAAGAAAAATGTACCCCAAGAGTGCTATGTCCATTGTTAGAATTTGATAGAACTTGTGTAAGTAAGAGTACATGTGCAGTTGACCTCTCAACATGGACTGGACTAAAGCAATGTAAGAAAGGAAGAGCTTACTTTGGCTCACAGTTGCAGAGAATACCATCTATCATGTTGGGGAACGTGTGGTGACAGGGACAGCAGATGGTTGTCCAGTCTTCAGAGCAGCAGAGAGGGGTGCTTTTTGCTGCTCTGTGCTATTCTCTCCAGCCCATGGGATTTGCGCTGCCCATATTTTGGGCGAATTTTCCTATCTCACATAATCTAATCTATAAAATCCCTTCCAGGTGTGCCCAGAGATTGTTTCCACAGTGATTCTAAATTCTATGGTTGGCAACTGAGATTAATCATCACATAGGGAAACAGCATGGGCCTCATGTCAGTAATAAGCTGTCACCATGGCGATTGTAATAACGTCCCCTTTTTCAATATACTTGGAAACAAATTAGTTCCTGTAGTCCAAATCATGCTTTATTTACGTGCTCTCAAATTGCTCCTTTAACGGTACTTTTAAACACAAACTTGTAACGTTTTGAAAAATTACATGTTTTCAGATAGCAACAGTTTTGCCATTTTTAGTATTTTGGGATATAATTAATCAAGTTCTTTAATTATGTTCATTTAGAAAATTAGCAGTGCTAAAATGTCAAATAGTAAGAATGCAAATAATTCTAAAGCAGAATCCACTAACATCCAAAAATTAAAAATTTGTAAAATCACCCTGATCTTAAGTGGCAAATCCTACTCCTTGATTCTATATAAGTTATGTCAGAGTTCACCAGTCACCTAATGCTCATAGAATTATATGAGCATTATAATTATATGTCACATGTAAAGAGAACTTCTGAAGGGTTGACTCTAACTCTTATGAGATAGAGCTAACATAATTCTAAATCTCTCTTTTAGTTTAAGAAGAACAGCGGCAGCTCTCATGAGGATCTCTTTTTATGTAACAGATATCATACCTCTGTAGGAGAGATTTCTGTGCAAGTGACTTAAAAAACACCTGTTTAGAACTGGTCTAATCTGTAACCTCATTCTAACTACCCATAGCTCTTGGAGAAAATAAGTATATGGTGAAGATTTGAGATGAAAACCTGTTAAAAGTTATGAAGAAGTTAAAAAGATTCAGACTGTGTTTAAAAACTGTTTTTTATTCTGTGTCTTCTGTGAAATAGCATAAAGGGTTCTTTTTTTAATGGTTACAACTTCAGCAAACAATGTCTTAAAATCATCATTATAGAAATTGTTGACTGTTTTTTCACATAGAAAAGAAAATTCAAAAGGAATTTTCAGAAAAGCTATATTTTGTGGTGAATGAACAATCCAAATAATGTTGTCCACTGTCCATTGACAGTGACTGATTATGTATATGACACTTAAGAAGAGTGTGTTTATTTTCTGGAATTACATTCAGGTTGAGAAATTCTGTGTCTGACCATGTTAAGGCTTTTTCATTTCATTGTACTTAATGTGATTACTGAAAAAGATATTCTAATAGAATGATAATATAGTAACACACAGAATACATGGAAATTACAAATAATTTATAATTTAGTGCTATGGAATATATAAAAGGAACATTTTAAAAGCATCTGTAGAATGTTTAAATAAATGCGATATAAAGGTAAAATTCCATCATGCAGGGACTAGTTCATTCCAGGGAAATGTGGATGAAGATATAAATTCTAGCGAAAAGTCTGAACACTCATTTCTAGATAAAGAAAAAAAAGAAGTATATTTCTAGGGATACATGTTGGCATGTTCTTATCCTTAAATATTTCAAAGTATGTATTTTAATATATTGTTTACATTTACTTAGTTCCATTCCTCTCATGAATTCTTTTTCAGCTTTGAAAAATGTCACCCTTATGATGTTTTGCTGTAAAAGAAAACAACAGGATATGAAAGAGACAACTTCAATATTAAGAGAACACAATGAAAATAGACAAAGGGAATGAGCTTGAAAGGACTAACAGAAATAGGAAGGGGTAATTAGGGAACTCAGTGCCTCATAAATGTTCCTCATATCAAACACAAAAATCTTAGAAAGAAGAGGAAGGAAGACAAGAAGGAAGGAAGGAAGGTGGGAGGGAGGGAGGGAGGGAGGGAGGGAGGGAGGGAGGGAGGGAGGGAGGGTGAAGCAAAAGAGAAAAGAGGCAAGAACATGACTTTTGTCAGTGTTCTATTCATTAAGTCAAAGCCTAAAGTCACCTGATTAGAGATGGACTAATAAATTCTTCTTTATAATGGGCAGAGTTTCAAAGACACACTATAATGTACTAGATGCAGAAACAAGAGGAAATGGAGAAACAATGTATAATAAATTGAATCTGGGGTGTGGAACACAGGCTTAAATTCTGGATGCTTGTTCCTCAATGGCAATGCTCCTTTTAGAGGGTATGGCAGTTCTAGGAGGTGGTGTTTAACTAGTGGAAGTAGGTCTTTAGGTAGGATTTTGAAAGTGAGCCTTCACCCCTGTTTCTGCCTTCTTGCTTCTCCCTTCTCTGGTCCACCATATGTGACATACCATGATGAACTAAACTTCTCTCAATCTATGAATTATCACCAACCCTCAAGCCTTCATTTTGTTTTTGTTAGAGGTATTACAGTGATAACAATGTACAAGTAACAAATAAGAAGATGTATTTTTAAAATTACAGCTTAGTGGTTATGTGGTTTTGACCACTCATGACTTTCAAGAGGTTGTTTTGTCTTTAAAGTATCTGTCTTTTTTTTCCTTTGTGCATCTGGACTAAGACATCTTTCTTCTTGTACAAATCCTTCTCAGATTGCAGTGAACATCTTGAATAGTTGGCAATGATTATTTTGTCATTTCTGTAATTGTTTTGAGATAGTTCTCTTAACAGTCTGTTACAACTGTTTCATTTTCTGCATAGATTACTCTTTGTGCTGATAAATTACTTTTTGATTTGCTCTGAAACTGCAAAATTGTTTGATGTTTGAAGATCACCACTTGGTTTTTAGTTGAATGTCTGTCTACTTATCATGGTTTATATGAAGTTGACCACTTATTCTTCATTTTAGTTATTTCCTATTTCTTTTAATTATAAAAAAATTGAGATCTGAGACTGATCAGATACTTGATTCAATAGGCTAAAAATACTATCAATATCAGCAATATACAGAGTAAAATATGTATCTCACATATGTTCTTTCCAGATATTCCTGGGAAAGCAGTTCTTTGGTACATTGCTATGCCATGTAAGAATTGGGAGGTGGTAGGAGGAAGAAAGTAAGAGAAGGTAAGTTTCTGTACCAAAGCCTGTGGATTCTAAATAATCCATCAGATGTCCACTGAGAGTCAAGGAGAATGAGGTTGCTTTCCTTGGAAGAAATCAGTCTGTTCAAGCTGCCATTGCTACAGAACTTAGACACTACCTCTAATTGGCTTGATGTTTTCAGAGTGTGAGAACATCCAGAATGCAGATGTCTCAGTGGACCCCTGCCAACAGACAATAGAAAGAGCACAGAGGACAGTCAAGAGTGTAAAAGCTAAGTCACTGAATAGTCTATACTTCAATCACACTAACAAAAGCAAATTAAAGTAAGAAATTTAATAGTATATCCTGTATGGAAGCTAAGTAGTGTGTGGAAGCTCAGTAATTCAGATTAGACCAAGTTTAGCCTTAATATTTTAGCAAATATCTACAGTCCATTTTATGATGTCTCCAATTCCAAATTCTGAGAATAGCTGTGTATATGAACATAATCACCATACAGGATTAATTCATTGTACTGAAATTTACTTCTTACTAAAAGACTTCTACTTGATTTTAAAAGTGCAATTATTCTGAAAAAGGTATACAGATTTGATAGCATCCTCATTACTGAAACTTGGGTTTTTCTCTGTGTACCTGTTCTACCGAGAAAGCCAGTGTCTCTGCTGTGGTCTAACAACAGTATAAGCTTCAAGGAGACATAATCTCTGCTATTAATCTTCTAACAGTATTAACTTCAAGGAGGCATAGCCTCAAGACCACTTCTTAACAGTGAAAGAGTATTTTTATTGCGGTGAATATGGTTCAATGCTTTGGTAATTATATATACTCAAACTCTTAAGAGTCCTGAAGGTCTGGTAGAAAACCACCACAATTAAGACCTGATCTTAGGAAGTTGGGAAAATAACACACTTAACAGTGAGGGTCAGGCTGAGAAGTGGTGGCACATGCCTTTAATGCCAGCACTTGGAATGCAGAGGCAGATGGATTTCTGAGTTTGAGGACAGCCTGGTCTACAGAGTGAGTTCCAGGACAGCCAGGGCTATACAGAGAAACCCTGTCTCAAAACCAACCCCCAAACAACAACAAAACAAAATAAAACAATGAGAATCAGCTCAGTTCACTGTTTCTCGAAGAACACTAAAATTTTTTCTAAATTGTGATTAGCATAAGGTATTTGGAGAGATTCCTTTTGAACTTCAACTTTTTATAATTTCAATTTCATGAGAAAATTGTTCTGTTTTTTACTTTAACTGAAAACCGGAGTTGATATTTAGACTTTAATTTCTGGCAGTTTCATAAAGGGGATATACATTTAGCCTTGGAGCTTGGTATTTTGACCTTTTAAAATTTGAATTTAGTAATGTTGAAATGTCATCTTTTTGTGGGCTCCATATTTTTTTTGTGGGAAATATGCCCATATACATATGTATATATATATATATATATATGGCCGTATTTCTATAAGGAAGTATATCTAGCCACAGGATTGATTTAAGTAATGTTTTGTGACCTACAATAAAATGTACATTGTCAGTTGGTGGTTCCTGAGGAATATAACTGAAGGGATATGGTAGATATTGATCATGTGACATCTGAAAATAAGTCACCTCTCTCTTCCTCTCTCTCTCTTTCTCTCTCTGTCTCTCTCTCTGTCTCTCTCTCTCTCTGTCTCTCTCTCTGTCTCTCTCTCTCTCTCTGTGTGTGTGTGTGTGTGTGTGTGTGCATGTGTAGATATTTCATCATTTTATGGAAAACAGATCTATCTCTGAATAAATGAAATTATCACAAAATTGCCCCTAAATTTTGAAAATCTGAGGAGACACAGTTGAGTTGGTAGGAAAGGGGCCACAACTGTAAAAGTAGTGTGGGGGGGTTCAATATGTGTGAAGTTCTTTCCATTTAGTTTGATGTTGGCTACTGGTTTGCTGTATACTGCTTTTACTATGTTTAGGTATGGGCCTTGAATTCCTGGTCTTTCCAAGACTTTTATCATGAAGGGGTGTTGGATTTTGTCAAATGCTTTCTCAGCATCTAATGAAATGATCATGTGGTTTTTTTCCTTTGAGTTTGTTTATATAGTGGATTATGTTGATGGATTTCCATATATTGAAACATCTTCACATTCCTGGGATGAAGCCTACTTGATCATGATGGATGATCATTTTGATGTGTTCTTGGATTTGAATTGTGAGTATTTTATTGAGTATTTTTCAATTGATATACTTAAGAGAACTTGGTCTGAAGTTCTCTTTGTTGGGTCTTTGTGTGGTTTAGGTGTGAGAGTAATTGTGGCTTCATAGAACGAATTGGGTAGTGTTTCTTCTGTTTCTAGTTTGTGGAACAGTTTGAAAAGTGTTGGTGTTAGGTCTTCTCTGAAGGTCTTATAGAATTCTGCACTAAACCTATCTGGTCCTGGGATTTTTTTTTGGTTGACAGACTATTAATGTAACTGTCCTACCTAGGGACCCATCCCTTATACAGTTACCCAACCCAGATACTATTGTGGATGCCAACTAGTGCTTACTGACAGGAACCTGATATAGCTGTCTCCTGAGAGGCTCTTCTAGTGCTTGACTAATATAGAAGTGGATGCTCACAGCTGTCTGACAGAGGAGCTAGAGAAAGAACCCAAGGAGCTGAAAGGGTTTGCAGACACATAGGAGGAACAACAATATGAACCAGCCAGTAATCCCAGAGCTCCTAGAGACTAAACTACTAACTAAAGAGTACACATGAAGGGACACATGGCTCCAGCTGCACACGTAGCAGGGGATGGTCTTTTGGGACATGAATGGGAGGAGAGGCCCTTGGTCCTGTGAAGTCTTGTTGTCTGAGTGTAGGGGAATGCCAGGACAGGGAAGCAGGAATGGGTGGGTTAGTGAGCAGGAAGAGGGGGATGGGATAGGGGGGTTTTCAGAGGGGATAAAATTTTCAATGTAAATAAATAAAACATCTAATAAAAAATTCTCAAAGAATTAATGCAAATATTTTTGCTGTATTTTATTGAAAATAGGGTTTTCATACAATATATTCTGATTATAGTTTTCTCTCACCCAACTCTTAGATTTGCCCCCTCCAAATCCACATCTTTTCTATCTCTCTTTACAAAATAAATAAACTTCTAAATAATAGTAGTAATATAAGATAAAACAAAACCAAACATGTTAAAATAGGGCAAAACAGACAAATAAACAAACAGAAAACAAAAGAAAAAGAGCCAAAGAAAAAACATAAGAAACACATTTAGACATAGAAATATAAACATTTGTACACACAGAAGTGCCATTAAAATGCAAAACTGGAAACTATAATATATACCCAATGTACCAGTAAAGTAATTATAAACAAACAAACAAATATATGATTTTACTAAACATTATGCGATAAAGAATCTCCAAAGGTGCCATCGAGTTTGCTATACATTTTCCATGTACTGATGGACATAAACTATTTTAAAATTTTCATTTAAATCCAATATGTTATTAGAATAAAAGCAGGAGAAATGTTTGCTAGAAATTCCTACTGCCTTCGAGCATAACTCTTTGTTCGCTACCCTGTTGCTCATTGGTATCTCTTGACTGTGAGGAAGCATGCTGAGAAGGCTAGCTTACAAGGCCAGGACACCTCCTCCTCCTCCTATGACTGCCTTACAAGGCCAGGACACCTCTTCCTATGACTGGCTTACATGGCCAGGACACCTCCTCCTATGAAAAACATCATGGCTGCAGAGAAATGATGATTTTTTTTCTGTTATTCAAATGTCTGTGTGTTTTTTCAGAAGATATTCTTTTATTGTTTACTGGTCTCTATCATATTTTCTACTCTAGGTGGATGAGCTTCTGGAATCCATTGTAAGCCAACCTTTGTTGTTACAATCCAGGTGGATCTGGCCAGGATGAGAGGCTACTTCACAGGAACTTGCCATAGGGTCTAGAAGAATGAGGTCAAGGAAATTATTCCTTGAGATCAGTCCTCATTAGGCTGCAGTGGACCTTGTGATCCCTTGAGCAGTCTTCCCAAGGGAGCTGTCTCAACAGGCAACTTTTTGACCTTTGGAGATTATCAACTACTTCCTTTTTCCTTCTGGTCCCAGGGTGGATTCAGATACAGCCCTCCTTGCTCTGTATTGTGGCTCTTATTTCTTGTTGGTATCCCTACATGGTAACCATGCCCATGTAAACACTCTACCAAACCTTTTTTTTATTATTAGATATTTTCTTTATTTTTATTTACATTTCAAATGTTTCCCCTTTCCCTGTACCTTCCATATCCCCCTATACCATCTTGCATCCCCCTGCTTCTATGAGGGTGTCCCCCTTCTACCCACCTATTCCTGACTCCCTGCCCTGGCATTCCCCTATACTGGGGCATCAAGCCTTCACAGGATCAAAGGCCTCTCCTCCCATTGATGCTCAACAAGGCCATCCCCTGGTACATATGCGGCTGGACCTATGAGTCCCTCCATGTGTACTCTTTGGTTGGTAGTTTAGTCTCTGGGAGCTCTGGGGGGTCTGGTTGGTTGATTTAGTTGTTTTTCCTATGGGGTTGCAAACCCCTTCAGCTCCTTCTGTCCTTTCTCTATATTCTCCATTGGAGACCCTTTGCTCAGTCCAATGGTTGGCTGTGAGCATCCGTTACTGTATTTGCCAGGCTCTGGCAGAGCCTCTCAGGAGACAACTATATCAGGCTCCTGTCAACATGCACTTCTTGGCATCCACGATAGTGTCTGTGTTTGGTGATTGTATATGGGATAGATCCCCAGGTGGGGCAGTCTCTGGATGACCTTTCCTTTAGTCTCTGCTCCACACTTTGTCTCCATATTTTCTCCCATGAGTATTTTGTTTCCCCTTCTAAGAAGGACAAAGCACCCACACTTTGGTCTTCCTTCTTTTTGAGTTTCATGTGGTCTTGGGTATTTCGAGATTTTGGGTTTAAATCTACTTATCAGTGAGTACATACCATGTGTGTTCTTTTGTTGTTGGGTTACCTCCCTCAGGATGATATTTTCTAGTTCATCCAATCGCCTAAGAATTTCATGAAGTCATTGTTTTTAATAGCTGAGTAGTACTCCATTGTGTAGATGTACCACATTTTCTGTATCCATTTCTATGTTGAAGGATATCTGGATTCTTTCCAGCTTCTAGTTATTATAAACAAGGCTGCTATGAACTAAGTGGAGCATGTGTTCTTGTTATACATTGGGGCACCTTTTGGGTATATACCCAGGAGTGGTATAGCTTAAAGACCTTTTTAAACTTAAAAAAATTTTCAGAAAAAGCCTGAATTAAATTTTACCTTATATTCTAAACTAAGCATTCAAAAACTCCAATGTTATATTGACTATTTACTTATACAGATAGGAAGAAGGAAACTAAAATCCCTAAGCTAAGAAATGAAGTATTTGACATTGAAGTTCACATTGTAATTATGGAGAAAGGAAAGAAATAATTGTATAAGGAATACTGGGAGTATTTTTATGTGCACTCTACAGTATTCCTTTGTGTTGTCTGATGCATCTTCTCTCTTTTCATGTAATGAGAATGTGGTTATCTGAACTGTCTGTTATGAGTGATATCTGTATGTGTTAACATACCTTACAGGTAAAGGCATGAGTGCAGGGTAGCAGTTGTGTGGCACATTCCGGTTACTCTTTCAGGGGAAATCTGCTTTTGATTCTGGTAACAAGCCTTTCCCTTTTCTATCAGAAATATATCCACTAATTGAAAACAAATAGACAGTGACAGACTAAATGGGTAAACTTTAATCAGAAATTCTTTCATGTGTCACAATGCATTATAGCTTCTAGTTGAAAATATTTTAAGAAGGGGCAATAAATTCTCTTCCTTCTTTCCTTCCTTCCCTCCTCCTTTTCTCTATCTCCCTTTCCTTCTTCCTTCCCTCCTTCCTTCTTCTTTCTTTCTTTCCTCTTTCTTTTCTTTCTTTCTTTCCTTCTTTCTTTCTTCCCCTTCCTCCCTTCCTCCCTTCCTCCCTTCCTCCCTTCCTTCCTCCCTCCCTTCCTTCCTTCCTTCCTTCCTTCCTTCCTTCCTTTCTTTCTTTCTTTCTTTCTTTCTTTCTTTCTTTCTTTCTTTCTTTCTCTTTTTTTCTTCTTACTCTATATCCCAGGTTGACTGAAATTTACTATGAAGCCAAGGCTAGCCTCCAAGTTTTGGGAGCTCCTCCTCCTGCTCTCTGCCTCTCAGATGCCTGGATTGCCAGCACAGGCCTCAGTACTCAGTTTATTCTTTGATTGTCACATTCTTAGCAAACATATATCAGTGAAAAATTCATCACCAGAGGAGAAAATATGCCTACCTGCTTCTGATTCAAAGCACTTACATAGTTCATTTAATGTTCAGTGTATTATCAAGTTCCACAAATTACTTATTAAGCACTTAATCATTTTCAATAGGATAAGTATCAATAATTATTGTCATATTCCTATTATAGGTAAATAGCATTTAATATCCAAAATCATATATAAAAGTTAAAGTTTATGTTTTCTAAAATAACATATACTTAGTCATTTTATTTTTTCAAAACCCAAACTGTTTTTACAAACATGAATAGGCAAATGTACTGTTTTCTATGATAATGGCACAATGAATAAAACTGTACCAAAATGAAGCTACTAACAAATTAAAATTTAAAAATGATTAAAGCATATAATTTCTTTTCAAGATAGGATATATGTCAGTTTGAGTTTTGTTGGCATAATTCTCCAAGAAAACTATTTATTGTCACTGTTTTACTTCTGAAAAAGTGTACCCTGGGCCAGGACAGTTAAAGATCAGCGAGAATCTATTCTGGTACCTAGATTATCTTCAGTCACTAACCTTGAGATTGTAATACACACCCTTCTGCTACCAAGGTCATTTACATTCTGAATGTGACTGTCACTCACTTGCATATTCTTGTCTACAATTGTTAAGCTTGGGTTTTATGGGTATCTTAGTGTAATGGAAGTTGGCACTTCCATTTTATAAACATCTTTCTGATGAGAATATCTTGATTTGTTCAAGTGAGAGTCGATCCGGCTGGGATTCTCTGATAGTAGCATTTGGCAGTATAATTGTCATAAGCTATTTGTGTATTAACATGAGCTAAGACTCTAAAATAATGGTACTCTTAACTATCTTAAAGTTTTATTCTATGAGCTATAACACATGTTCAATGCACAAGAAGTACCATATATTTTGCATTTCATAAAAACTAAAAATCCCTGGGCCTCTCTTCTACAATGTCATTGTAAATCTTTTTAACTTATGTGTCACCTACTTATGTTTGAGGCACACTGACTTTTCCCTTCATGGCTAAATTCCGTTTGCAAAGCTCATTGTAAAATGATTGCAAAGAATCTAAAAAAATTTAAAGCTTTAACCACAGAGAAAATATATTCTATACATGAATTTATTTTGCTTTGCTTTCTGTCTCTTTAGGGGGTCTCATGATATTCTTACCTTCTTAAAAAAACAACCATATGATTACATATATTTTAACATTCAGTGTTTGTGGTGCAGCAGATAGAAGGCTAGAAAAATGATTGTCCAAATTTAACAAAAAATAATTTAAAAAATATTCTGAAAAATAGAGTATTTTCCTGAATTTGCTGGTGATGAACTGAGGTTGCAGAAAAGAGAACTGACCTGGCATCTAAAGGGAGACATTCTTCCAGGAGAGAAAACAGGCATATCATCACCTAGAACCAGACCTTGGTACTCAAACTCACAGGATGTTTTAGAATATTTTAGGTGAGTTTATTAAACTCTGAGTTAAATTGCTTAGCTGAAATAATGGCATGCTTAGAATGTTTGCACAAAAGTTGTGTCTAATCATGGGAACAGTCTGAATGTTCTTTACTGTTCTACATCTCCTGTTAATAACTTTGATAAGCACTGTACCATTTTATTATCACTAAGACTATAAAAACAGTTCTGGCATAATTAACTGACTATAGACTTTATTTAGATTCTATCAACTTCTCCTACACATATCCTTTCTGTTGCATTGGATAGGACATTTAGTTTTATATTTCCTTAATTACCATTTTATTTTTGGTCCACCAGTCTTTCCCAGTTTTTCATGATTTACAATATATTGATGAGTACTGTAATTCAGTAAAATGCCCCTCAGTTGGCCACATTCTTACAAGTGCAAAAAGATAATGCAATTTTCCAAGAATCACAAATAATACCATATGTGTATATATATTTTTTTATATTCGAGGGATCACAATGCCTTATTAGGTCATTGCTGGAGCATCCCTTTGGTTGTTGATACTTGAGTTATTTCACTGAAAAATTACCATTTTTTTTCCTTAAATAATGGAAGTATTTGAATGTCTTGGAAGAAGTGCTTAGTGATTTGCAATTTGTTTATCCCTAGTTATGTTTGTGGGCTTTAGCAACCCTTGGAGGTCATGGCACCAATAATTTTGTTTGGTATCTGACCAAAGCTGATTCTTATTTTACTCTCTGTTTCTGCATTTAATTTAATCACTATTTCAAAGGGGGACTGTTTTTATTCATCCAAACATTTGTCTATATTTAAGATTATTTATTTTAATTTGTAGATAAAACACTTTCCTACATTTTATTTTTAGATCACCTTTATATATGCACATATTTTAGAAAACATCTACTGTATTTGGTTTTCATATTACCCTTTAAATGGTTCTTATTTTTAGCTGTTTCTCCCTGTATTCCTTCACTCACCCCCTCTTCCTCTTCTTCCCATTTGATCCTCTATATCCAATCCCCTCACATCCACTTATAACTACTTATTTCATTTCCCTTTCCTATGGAGATTGTTCTTTCTCTCTCTAGTGTATTACTCTGTACCTAATCTCTGTGTGTCTGCAGATTGTAGTTTGGTTATCATTACTTAATAGCTAGTACCCACATACAAGTGAACACATACTATACTTGTCTCTCTGGGTCTGGGTTACCTCACTTAAGATAATTTTTTCTAGTTCCATTACATTTATCTGAGATTGTCATAAGTCTATGTTCTTTAACAGCTGAGTAATAATCCATTAGGCAAATGTACAGTTTCATTATGCATTCATCTGTTGAGGGGTCTCTAGACTTTATTTCCATTTTTTGGCTATTTTAATAGAGCAGCAATAAACATGATTGAGCAAGTATCTCTGTATCAGTGTAAAGAAACCTTTGGGTATATGTTCAAAAGTGGGATAGCTAAATCTTAAGATAGATCAATTTTCATTTTCTTGAGGAACCATCTCATTGATTTCAACAGTAGCTATACAAGTTTGCAGTCCCACCAGCAATGGCTGTCTGTTTCCTTATTCTATATATGAAAGCAATTTAAATAAAATCACTAACTAATGGAGGAAATAGAGACTCAGTTGAACATCTTTTTTTTTCCAGTATTGGGATTGGTTATATCTAATTGAGATGTTGGCTGAAGAAGTCTCATGGAAACCTTCAAACAACCAAGGCTGATGTCAAGACTATAATTTTTTTTTAAAGATTTATTTATTTATTATATGTAAGTACACTGTATCTGTCTTCAGACACACCAGAAGAGGGCATCAGATCTCATTTTGGGTGGTTGTGAGCCACCATGTGGTTGCTGGGATTTGAACTCATGACCTTCTGAAGAGCAGTCAGTGCTCTTCCCTGCTGAGCCATCTCACCAGCCCAAGACTATAATTTTATTTTCCTACAAACTGACAGTAAGGCTTCAAAGCTGAAGAGAAAACCTCTACAATTTATTTAAAATGGAGATATTCTGTAGCATGGTGCAGAAAGATACTCTACATGCTACCAAAAGATAGTCATAAACACTACAAACACTCTGTTGTACAATAAAGTCATGCCTACAGGATATCTTTGAGCAATGGTGGCACAAAGCTTTTGGAGTAACCAATCAATATATGTGATTTGACTTATGGTCCACTGTGCAAGATTGAATCTGCTTGGGTGACCAAGAACCTGAGACTAGATAGCCAATGGAGTTAAGGTTAAACAAAATACTAAAGTTTTTTTTTTTTTTTTTAAGTAAGAATAAAGTGACATTCTACTGTACCCACAGATCAGTACCTTTCTCAACCATCTTCAGAAAAGCATCTTCTTGCAGAAATGGGACCCACAGCCAGACAGTAGATGTAGTGAGAGATACTGGAACATTCAACTCTAAAGAGGATGTCTCTCCCAGACTCCTCCCCTAAGAACTCAGAGAACTCTATAAGAAATAGGAGGCAGAAAGAGTATAAGAGCCAGAGGGGATGGAGGACATCAAGGAAATAAGACCCTGTAAATCTCCTCTCCTCTCCTCTCCTCTCCTCTCCTCTCCTCTCCTCTCCTCTC
>NW_022196914.1:66519288-66534617 GCF_008632895.1 Mastomys coucha | reverse complement strand
CTCTTCTCTTCTCTTCTCTTCTCTTCTCTTCTCTTCTCTTCCCTTCCCTTCCTTCCCTTCCCTTCTCTTCTTTTCCCTTCCCTTCCTTTCCTTCCCTTCTCTTCTCTTCCCTTCCCTTCCCTTACTTTCCCTACCTTCTCTTCCCTTCCCTCCTTTCCACTCCCCTTCCCTTCCCTTCTCTTCCCTTCCCTTCCCTTTACTTCTTCTGTCCTTCCCCTCCCTCCATCCCTCTCCTTTTCACTTTCTCAGCCTCTCTCTTATTTTACTTATGTTCAATTTTAAACCACAGGTCCTCTGCATGCATGCATATATATATATATATATATATATATATATATATATACACATATATTAGCTTCCAGTTTACTATTTTTATGAGATTCCTGAGTGTGTGGCTAGTGAGACTCTGTGTCTGTGTTTTATGCTTTTTCTTGGGACCTTTTCATTCTTTTTTTTGTTTTGTTTTGTCATATTCCAATATGTTAGTTATTATTTTATTATTATCCCCTAGAAGTCTATAATCTAACAAGAGACAAAAGGGGGTGTATCTCAATGGAAAAGAAGGTAATGGAAAAATGGAAAGTAGAGGGAAGGGAAACCATAATCAGAATATATTTTGTGAGAGAAAAAATCTAATTTCAATAAAAGGAGAAAAAAGCCCAAAAATATTTCATTCATGTCTCTGTTTATCTATTCTTCTGTGTGTGTGTGTGTGCACGCATGTGTATGTGCTTATGCATGTTTGTGGGGGGGGTATGTTTGTGTATGTATGTCAAGAACACTCCTGGAACTTTACTTATAGGCTGCTGTAAGCCACTCAGTATGACTTTTGGGAACCAAATTTACATCCTTTATGAGAGCAGCCCATCCTCTTAACTGCTGAAACACCTTTCTTGTCCCATGATAAAATATTTAATAATGGCTTTTCAGTTCTTTCCAAATGCCTGTAAGGCAGTGGTCTGTTCAAGCAACCTAGGCTCAGTCGAGTAATAGGCCTAGAACTCTGAAGTACCCAGTGGGTTCAAGGGACAGTAGGTGGTCGGCCAGAACTCCTGAGTCTTTGCCCCCTGCTTCAATCACAACCTCTCACAGTTGCCCCAGCAGGAGATATGTGTTCTATCAGGTAGGCAATGCCCCAAGCTCCCAGCATTCTATCTAGACCCTACCCCCAGTCATCTGACCACAGCAAGGCATGCTTCACCCCACAGATAGCCTCACACATTATAAGGGGTGGTTTGCCCCCTCCTCTCTCTCTTGCTCTTTGTCCCTTCTCCTGCCCTCTTTCCTCTCTTGCCTTTTTTCTTCTCCCCTGCTCTTTGTTCTCTTCTCTTGCCTTCCTCTTTCTTGCTCTTTGTTCTCTCTCTTACCTTCTTGTTCTCTTGCTTCCTTTCTTTCCTTTCTCTTTCTCCTTCTCTTCTCTTCTCCTTCCTCTCCTTTCTTTCTCTCTACATGACCAGCCTATTTTCTCTTTCCTATAATAAAAGATCTCACTTATGCTTTGCATCCTTCTTGAACTATTGAACAGTGCAGCCACAGGCTCCAGAAGCAGAGAGCTTCAGACAGCAACAGAAAGCCTCAACCACTGGCAGCAGGAGAGAGAAATGGGTGCCATAAATGCCCTTATTGTTAGCATTTCCTTAATTTTTGTACAATGGAGATGTATAAAACTCACCTTGTATTTTCCCTGCTCCAGGCCTGGAATCACCAGATTCTCTGAGGATCCTAGCTTTGGCTTCTTTCCTTCATAAAATGGTATTTAGGTACACACAGGGTTTTTGCTTCTATGTCATCTGTGAGAAAGGACAGAGGATATGTGCACTGATACACATTTTTATTATTGGTCCCCACACAAAAAGTCCCAAGTTTGTACTCATACTCAGATTCCTTTCTGACATCAGGGGACGTTTTCCCTTCCATGATTAGATTCATAAAAGCTTTCTCCCACAGTATGGAGCTACAATCTCATTACTGATACTATATCCTTTATTAATTCAATAAGCCCCTGTGCTCCTGGTGGGAAACACTTTAAGCACCACTACATATTTAAGTTGTAACCTTTGTCTACTGGTTTTATTCAGCCAAGATACTGTTTTCCCAATTGCTTATGGTGATTATTTGCTCCTGCCAATCTGATTGTGGTTACATTACTCAGTCTGAAATATTTAGGTTGATTAGTCAGTGCTTACATGCCAATTTGTTTCCCCCTCTCTAGGTTTAGATGAGCACCGTTGGGTGGGTAAAGGTAGGAGAAATATCACAGTGATTTCTAAGTCAAAGAAACAAAAAATGTACTGAAAGAAAAGTGTCATTCCTCTCCAGATATTCTAGTCCACTTTTCACTTATATCCATCAACTCCGCACCTGCTACACACAACATACCAATCTAATTTCTAGTTTTATTCCTCATATTTCTATTGTACATGTACATTGGGTTTGTGCAGTCTCATTTGTTTTGTGTGTATCAACATATTACAGGGAGTTTGATTGTAATAGTTATGTGAGCTGTGGTTTTTCACATAAATAATAAAACTCTCACTCTTTCCAGTAATACTCTATGGTTATTATGTATATTATATGCATATTATTAACAATATTAATTCTAAGAGGTTATATATGGACCTATAGTTGATTTATAACATATTTTGAAGTTGTAAACTATGTTGCATAGTTGACTGTTTTGCTTATGTTTATATATTTGAAGCATATTTATAGGACTGATTCTGGTAACTTGCTGATTGGGATTAAATGAATTAATATATAATTTTATTATTAGGAATCATTAAATTTCTATCATAATATACTGAATTGGCTTCCTAATAGTAATATTTCAGTATTTGTTTTCTATTGCCTCAAAAAGAGAATGCATTTCATATTTTTAATTTTATAAACTTATAACTTTTTAGTGCTTATAAAACATGTTTATGTGATTATATATGTTTGAATATTTTTATATAGTTGAGGGCCATGTAAGTCTCAAAAAATTAACTGTTCTTATATTTTCCTATTGTTTGTTCAGGTTTCCCTACCAGGTGTTTGGATGTTTGTTACTTTGTATATAAAATTCCTTAGATAAAAGTAATATTAATAATTTTGTGCCATTTTGTGTAAATATTTTTCACTGTGTTGTAGTTTTGTATACTCTGAAATAAAAATAATTTGTCAATGTAAAATACACAGCTAAATCTGTTGATCTTTTTGTCCTCATTGGGTTTTAAATGTAAAGTTTTATTAGGAAGCCTTAAATATAGTTGAAAGAGGAATTCAGGTTTCCTTCTAGAAATCATATGGCTTCAAATTTTTTCATTTTTATCACTAATCCATTTTGAGTGCACTCTGTGAGATGTGGATCTAATTTTGTATTTCCCAGATGGCTACCTAGTTTCATGAGCATCACTTATTTTTTTTTTATAAAAGAGCATCACTTATTAAAAATCCCCTGCCTTGTGGTTTGGGATGCTGCTTTAGTTACACATGAAAATTGCACATGAGTTTGAGTCTTCTTTTGGATTCTATTCAGTGGATTGACTTGTCCGTTCATGTTCATGTGCAATGCTTAGTTTTATGTCTTTTTCTGATGGACTTTCAGGTTTTGCCTTTTGAAATGTTTTTACAGATGTTGAATATTGATTTTTATGAAATTTAGAATATCTTCTGTATGTTCACAACATGATTTTCTTTTATTGAGATGTCATTGACTATAACTCAAGGAAATCTGATATATAGGTTATATTAACTTGTCCTCTATAAGAGAGAATAGAATATCTTTTAAGTGTGAGGCTATCATTTATCATATGCATTTTACTGATAGGCACATGATCTCTTGTATAATTTTAACTGTGGTTTACATGGTCAAATGTCTATTGTGTATGGGAGGGTATTGATTTTCATATGTAGAAATTTTAGTGAGCAATTATTTTCTTGTTGGATATTGTATTTAGGGTTCCTATTGCTGTGATAAAACACTGTGACCAAAATCAACTTGAATAGGAAAAGGTTTATTTCATCTTACTACTTGTAATCCATTATTCAGAAAAGTCAGGGAAGAAACTCAAGGCAGGTACCTGAAGATTGAAACTGATGTAGAAGCCATGGAGGAGTGTTACTTATTGGCTTGTTCCCCATGGCTTTCTCAACCTGCTTTCTTATACCATCCAAGGCCACATACCCAGAGTAACACTGCCCTTAGTGAGCTGTATCCACACATATCAATCATTAATCAATTAAGTACTTTACAGACTTGCTTACAAATATATATCAGAGACATTTTCTCAATAGGAGTCTCTCTTTCCAAATGACTCTGGCTTGTGTCAATGATACAAAACTAATTGGCATATTAATATTATTTTTAATCAGCTTTTAAATTAGTTTCTAGCTAGACTATCATACTATTCTCAAATACAGATAGTTGTACTAAATTCTTTTTAACTAATTTTTATTTAGATGGGATGTTTGATGTAAATGATCTTTTTTTCAACACTTGCAAAACTGGCAATACCTGGAATTAATCAATGACTATGACAATAAGCCCTCTTAGTTTTCCTGCTGTGAGTGTATGTTGATGCATGTGGTAGGAGATGTTATTATTTTTAAAAGTAATATGTACTTGGAAACACATATGCAAAGGGTAGATAGTAGTCATATAAATAGTATTCTACATAAATAATAGGATACATTAGAATTGTTTTAGATATTAGAGAGAGAAGAGATATTATAGCTAATACTTAAGTACAAGATATGGAGTTTCCTGTACTAGTTTGAATGAGATTGGCCCCTATAGGCTTATTTGTCTTAATTTTGGTCTCCAGTGGATAGAGTTTGGGAAGACTTAGAAGGTGTGGCCTTGTTAGAGGAGGTATATTGTGGGGATGGCTTTTGAGGTTTCCAAATCTTACCATATTCCCAGTTATTCTGTTTTTTTCTCAGCCTCATAGTTGTCATCTCAACATAGAAACTCTCAACTACTGTTCCATGCCATCATTGTCTATTTTCCTGGTCTCCACCATGATTGTCATAGACCTTTTTTCTAAAACTGTAGACCCAGTTGCCTTGGTCAGGTATCTTAATTCAATAATAAAAAGTAAATAAGACACACCTTATCATTTTTTTTAATTTCTATGTTAGTTATTTCTTTATATTTGACTTTACTTGCAAGAAAGACATGTATTTAATCTTTAGAAGAACTACTGTTTGATAGAATAGAAGCCTCAAAGGATTTAGAGAAGCCTTTGTAGAATATATAAGATTTTATTTCATTCAAAAGCTCTTATAAGAGGGGATATTCAAGAAGAGAATCAGTCCAAAAGAAGGCATGATAGTACTGTGGTGATAGTATTCTTCAAGGACTTACTAAAATTATAGAAATGTGCCTTATTCAGTGAGATTTTAGTTTCAGATTCTATAACAGCATAGTAAGAGGATCACTAATTTTTTTTTATAGGATCCAGGTGCCCAAAGTCCAAACTAAAATTAATTGATGCCCTTGTACCTGCGAGATCATGATCAAACACAAGGCATCATGACATGGCTATCCATTTTCTTGCTTTAAATTTGGACTCTCTGACTTCTATCTTTTCATGGTCAACCATTCTTTGGTTCTGAGGATACTTCTTCCTGGGTTTCTCTAAGACTATTGTGAAGTTTCTAACTTGATTATTGATTGACCCCAAACCTTACGGGTTATATAGCTCCCTGTTTGGTCAAGTGGTATTATGTAGGATTCTCTACATTAACTATCTTAAGTTACAAGGGGAAGTTTATCTGTGAGTGTAATTAATCTGGTAGGAATAAAAGGACAACACTCACTTTAGGGATATGAGAACCTAAGGACTTCAGTGATCAGAGCTCTTACTTACCTCCATGTCTCTCTATTTTTCTTTCATCTTCTCTATAGGAGATTATGAGGTATTATAGTGGGCATGAGGCTAAGTCCCTAGTGAAGATGACACTGGTGAACATGCTTGTTTAGCCGACCCTGACTCTGATTTTTTTTTTTTGCTTTATTTTGTTCCTATTTTCTAAAGTGGGGAAGAACCTTGAATACATTGGCACAGGAAAAGTTCCTGAATAAAACACCAATGGCTTATACTCTAAGATCAAAAATTGACAAATGGAACCTCATAAAATTGCAAAGCTTCTATAAGGCAAAGGACACTGTCAATAGTACAAGATGGCAACTAACAGTTTGGGAAAAGATCTTTATTAATTCTTCATCTGATAGAGGGCTAATAACCAATATATTAAAAAATTCAAGAAGTTAGTCTCTAGAGAAAAAAATAATCATATTAAAATGGGGTACAGAGCTAAACAAAGAATTTTCAACAGAGGAAATTTGACTGGTATAGAAGCATGTAAAAAATGTTCAACATCCTTAATCATCAGGGAAATGTAAATCAAAACAACCATGAAGTTCCTCCTCACACCAGTCAGAATGGTGAAGATCAAAAACTCAGGTGACAGCAGATGCTGGTGAGGATGTAGAGAAAGAGAAACATTCCTCCATTACTGGTGGGAATGCAAACTGATACAACCACTCTGGAAATCAGTCTGGTGGTTTCTCAGAAAATTGGACATAGTACTACCTGAGGACACAGCTATACCACTCCTGGGCATATACCATGAAGATGCTCCAACATATAATAAGGACACATGCTCCACTATGTTCATAACAGCCTTATTTATAATAGTCAGAAGCTGGAAAGAACTCAGATGTCCTTCAACAGAAGAATGGATACAGAAAATGTGGTACATTTACACAATGGAGTACTAATCAGCTATTAAAAACAATGACTTCATGAAGTTCTTAGGGAAATGGATGGAACTAGATTAATATCATCTTGAGTCAGGTAACACAATCACAAAGGAACACTTATAGTATGCATTTACTGATAAATGGATATTAACCCAAAAGCTCCGAATACCCAAGATTCAATTCATAGACCACATGAAGAAGGAAGACCAAGTATGGGTGCTTTGGTCCTTTCTTAGAAGGGGTAACAAAATACGGGAGGAAATACGGAGACAAAATGTAGAGCAGAGATTGAAAGAAAGGCCATCAGAGACTGCCCAACCAAGGGATTTATCCCATATACATTCACCAAGCACAGACACTATTGTAGATGCCAAGAAGTGCATGCTGACAGGAGCCTAATATAGCTGTCTCCTGAGAGGCTCTGCCAGAGCCTGGCAAATACAGTAGCAGATGCTCACAGCCAACCATTGGACTGAACAAAGGGTCCGCAATGGAGAAGATAGAGAAAGGACTGAAGGAGCTGAAGGGGTTTCCAACCCCATAGTAAAAACAACTAAATCAACCAACCAGACTCCTCAGAGCTCCCAGAGACTAAACTACCAAACAAAGAGTACACATGGGAGGACTCATAGGTCCGGCCACATATGTACCAGGGGATGGCCTTGTCGGGCATCAATGGGAGGAGAGGCCCTTGGTCCTGTGAAGGCTCGATGCCCCAGTGTAGGGGAATGCCAGGGCAGGGAGTCAGGAATGGGTGGGTGGAGGGGGGACACCCTCATAGAAGCAGGGGGAGGGAGTATAGGGAGAATATGGAGGGTACAGGGAAAGGGGAAAACATTTGATATGTAAATAAATAAAGTATCCAATTAAAAATGCCTCTAAACAATGTATCCTTAAAATCCTCATTAAAAAATTGTTTTTCAAAAATAAAACAAAAAACCATCTTAGTGGGAGAGTTTGCATTCATGTAAGCAAAAATGATATAACAAAATTGCTTATATCTTATTTTTCATAAACATTGACAAAAGTCTGGGTAGGTAGAGTATGGTGATGTTCTGGGAGAATCTGAAGGAAGATGTTTAATATGATCAAAATGTGTTGATTAAAATCTTAAAATAAAGCCAGGCAGTGGTGGCGCACACCTTTAATCCCAGCACTTGGGAGGCAGAAGCAGGCAGATTTCTGAGTTTGAGGTCAGCCTGGTCTACAGAGTGAGTTCCAGGACAGCCAGGGCTATACAGAAAAGCCCTGTCTTGAAAACAAACAAACAAACAAAACGAAACAAAAAACAAAAAACAAAAATCTTAAAATAATTCATAAAACCATTTTTAAGTTAAATACATGGAAAATAACAACAATAATCAAAGAACAATGCTTCTTTTAAGGTTAAGGACAAGATTTACTACTTATATCTTTTCCTATATTGGGTTTATATTTTCTTGTTCTCCAGCATGATTATTTATAGCCTGAAAATTGCATGTTGTATTCAAAACAACAATTAGGTCCTTAACCTGATACTGTCCTTCTTAAAGAGTGTGAATACAAGAAGGCAACAAACAGACAAACAAATACCAAAACAGATGTCAAAACAAGCCATCAAACTGATGAGCTCTTTAGCAGAGTTTTATAAAATTCATTTTTCTCTGTCTTCACATTTTCTCAGAAAGCAACATAGCTGCTTTTCTTGATGTAATAGGCTCTGGACACTAGAAAATATCAGAGCTTTCACCCAAACATTTTAGAAAATTTCCTCATGTAGTCCACAGGATTTGTTAGCAACATTCTGATTTTTCAGGTATAGTGCTTAAAGATTTCATAAAAATCACTTCTCCCTCAAGGTGAAATCAGAAATCATTAGATTGATTCAGTTAGATTGCTTATATTTGGTAATTACGACCTAAGGACCCCTTGTTTCAGATCAACAACCAAATGTGACCTGGACATATACTCAGTAGCCTAGAGTCAGTCCAGCTGACAGTAATGGTGGCAAGAGAGTGCATACTTAAGTGGATTAAGTAATTAATTATCTAAGTAGAGAGTGTAGATAAAAAGTGGGTATTTTTCAGTTCTTGAGTAGTATTTAAAACTCCAAATGTTATATGGCATATCATTCGAGACAATTCTCTGTAACTAGCACATTAGTTCCATTAGCCTGTTTTTGGGAAAGCAGGAGATAGTGACTTGAGTCTTAAAATAGCCAGGATAGAAGGAAGATGGAATAAGGCAGAAGGCTTTGGGGAAACATTAAAACGTGAATCTGACTCGATCTTTTGGCACTTTCAATTTTCCTTCATGAATTTACTTGAAATACCTCTTTCCTTCTCTCCCAGCATCTCTGATCCCAAGCATTTTCCATTTAAAGCTTCACTGTCTCAGATTTCAAGTTTCTTTCATTACATGTGTGATAGACATAGTTGTAAATTTACTGCCAACATCCTTTTTTCCCTGGCTATCTTGTTCAGCATAATTTCAGAGCCTTTGCTGTGGATGGAGCTCATTTAAATAGCTGAGAAACACGATATGAGGAAGGTGATGGCACAATTATTAGCAACATTGTTGGGTTGGATGTCTTAGGAAATGTGAATTCTCTTGATAGCTTTCAGAATAAGATTTCAGGTTGCTAGATCCCCCGGGTAGCCTCTTGCTCCTGACAGAAGCCTCCTATCCCTGAGCCAACATAGAATAGAAACCTTAATTCCTTAACTACCTGAATGAGTTTGAGGAATTCTCACTGATCATGCAGGCCATTAAAACCTTGATTTTGACTTCATTAACTGTCTAGTTTAGGCCCACACAAGCATTCCCCCCCCAAAAAAAAACCTCTGCTGTTTAAGCTAATTTTGTGGTAGTTTATTATTGGAATATTAAAAACTAACACTTTTTTTCTAGATATTAATCTAGAAATAGGTCTTTTGCTCAATTTATTTGTACTTGTCAAGACCCGTAACTTAGTTTCTTGAACAAAGCAAACATGCAATTAAGATTTTTTGGTTTATTAATTCACTGATCTATATGATCACTTTGAAAATGTCCTCCCAATGTTTCTTTTCATCAAATAAAAGTCTTTAAATTTTTCTCACCCAACTGTTTTTGTTTACTTTCTTAAAAATCCATTCACTTATTAGCTTGGCAATCACAATCATGCTGCCCCCAAACAACTAAGCAATCAACACCTATCTAAAATTGCATTAATGAAGGGAGATGATATTTTGAGGGTTATGATATTTTGGTGGAATTGAATTATGTCACCACAGTCAACATTTTCTTTATTAAATCATGACATTATGCTATGTGGAGTTGTTATGAATAAGCTTCATTTTTAAATGGTTTTACTTGCTGTTTCCCAATGAGAATTGAAAAATGGTAATAATAGTAACAAATCTTTATTAGCCACTTGGAATGTATTTAGCAGTTCTTCAAGAATTTAATAATTTATTCAGGATTAAATGGATAATGGTGAGATCAATGATAATCATGAACTGTCAAGCCCTTGGAAACAATTTTATGAATTAAATATAATTTCTTTCATCTTAGAAATAAGAAAACAGATATATACAAATAAGTCATATTAGAGTACTATTCTTCTCTAAATATGTGCTTATTTATTTCTTCCCTAAATACTTTCTATTCAAAATAACATTAATTATGTTCAAGGAGTTTATAGATAATTTTTAAAATTGAAAGCAGATTTTTCTCTCATAAAATAAATCCCTCCAGTTTCCCTTCCCTCCAGTCCTTCAAGCTTTCCCGTTTTCCTCCTCTCCCAGATCCACTTACCTTCAGAAAAGAGCGAGCCACAAAGAGACAACAAGCAAACATAAGAAAATGATATAGTGAGACAAGGCAAAAGCCCTCAAGTGGAAGTTGGACAAAGCAACCCAACAGGAGGAAGAGAGCAAAAGAAGCAAGCAGAAGATTCATGAACACACCTGAGTGCACTGAGTTCCATTAAACCACCAAACTGACAGCATAACATACATGGTTTTGTTGTTTGTTTGTTTTACTACACATGTTGGCTTCTACCCTAGGTCTAGTTGCCAGTTCCTGGCCATCCAGGAAGTATAGGGCATGCACATCCTTTCATGGCATAGGCCTCATGTTAAACCAAACATTGTTTGGCTACTTGCACAATTTCTGTGCCACTATTGCCCCAGCCCATCTTGCAGGCAGGACAGATTTTAGGATGAGAGTTTCATGGCTGAGGTGGTGTCCAGATTTCTCTTCCCTAAATAATCTCTATTCTAAATGACATATTAATTGTATTCATGGGGTTTACAGATGTTTTTGTACATGCATTCATTGTGTGCCAATCTTATCCCATCTATTCTAAGTCCTTTACTGTTATAAGTTAATTAACCAAGTTTAAAAGTTTTGATTTACATAATGAGGTATTATTATCTTGGAAATTGTTTTCACAAATTCAAATCAGCTCATTGCTGCCAATTTAATCTTCCCTTGAGGTACCTGCTGACTGAGCATGCTACTCATTCAGTAAGAAATGTTCAAGGCTCATCTTGCTAACTGCAGAAGTTCCAAATTATGATGTCTACGTCAGCATTATCATGGTTTCATTCTACCTATATTTTCTGTCTCATATGGGCACTGGGCTTAGTCAGATTAGGGTAGGTGATGCTCACTCTATGTAGGCATTTATGATTCTGTGTCTTGGATTTAATTCTGGACTCCTGAAGGCCCTCCCTCACCTCTATTCATCAGAATACAATTTCCCCTCAATTTCATGTGCCAATTTCTCCAGGAATGATTTACTCAATTCTGTAATTACATATGTTGCTTCTTTGACTCTGAAAATATTATATAGAGCATATCACATTTAAATTTTTATCATGATATTTCCCCATACTCCTAGTATTGCCTATCTTACTTTATAAGGAAAAATATTATTCATGTGGAAATTATAGATATGTAAATATTTGTTACAAAAGCGAATTTCATATGAATTTCCTAAAAATTTTAAATTTCTTTCTAAAATTGTTTGTTGAGAAATGAGTAAGTAGAGTTACTGTTTTTTAGGTTAGAATATCATGTTTTTTAAATTTCTCTTAGATGTCCAGGAGAGTGGTGGTCTGCATGTTGATGCTAGAACTAAAGCATTGTAAATAAATAGTTATATTTTTGTTGGGGTAAGGCAGTTTCTGTTACTAAATCTTTCTAAGTCACAGGCAAAATCTCTTGCTACTATAAAGTTCAGATTTCAGTTAAAACAACAAACACAATGAGTTTATCATCCATGGGAGATAGAAGTATTACAAATACAGAGATATTATATAATATTTTGGAGAAGTTATGCTGATAAATGTTGTCAACATATAAATCATTATATTAGACAAGACATAGGGCCATGATAAGTGACTAGAGGACACAATCATTATCTCACACTTAGGACAGAGCTATGTTAATTACTATTATGAGGACATAGATCAATTTATCATATACAGGGTGGGCTATATTAAATGATGCTAATACAAAGATTAAGGATTTAGGATTTATCAAAAATATATTTGAGTAAGAGTTGCTGTCTTACATGGTTTCTTTGGTCCTTGAATGTGATTTGCACATTTTTGAAGAACAAGATAGAATTTTACTATAGAGAAGAACTCACCTTTCTCTAAACTTTGGTTTAATAGGACATACTAATACATTGTTGGACATTTTTGACATTCCTCATCACTCAAGTAGATAGAATTGGATTTTATATACTCATTGAAATGTTAAATCAGATGCATGATTATTTTGTACTAAATAGTGCTCTCCCAAAATTCATATGTTGAAATTTTAACTCCTAGTGACTATTTTGAGGGAAAGCATATAGAAGGGAAATGAGATGAACTCAGGTTTGGGATGTGTGTGATCTATTGCAATATGACTGCTATCCTTATGTGGGGATGAGGTCATTGATAATATACAGTTCAAAGAACTACCATATGAGGACACAGCAAGAAGATAACATTAAGAAGCCAAACCTGCCAATACTTCAAACTTCAAGAACTATAAGAAAATATTCCTTTATTATTCTAGATGATTAGTTTGTGGCATTTGGTCATTGAATCCTGAACAGACTAAAATATTGATTATATACAAGTTGGAAAACAGAAGTCATAACAACCTCAAAGAGATAAAACAAGCACTCAAGAGCAATTGCAAGATTTAGTTTGTGCTCTGATATATGGCTGGAAGCTGACAAATTTGAGCTAGATAGGTATAGTAGCTCTCCTTCTAGCTGGCCTCCCAATGATACGTTTTTGTTATTCATGTTTTACATAGCGTTTAATTATTTGAGTCCTCTTGAATCATTGACTCTGTGGGAAGCTGGGTTCCAGGTTGTACTAGATCTATAGAGAAGTCTACAGTGAAGACCCCTGCCAAGAGCCAGCACTTACTTACTGCCACTTGGATGAACTATTATGACAACTTGATGAACTATGATGGTGATGTCAACTTCATTCAAGCTTTCTGATGACAGCATATCTGAACAGTATGTTGATCTGAAATTTACCTGTGATGCTTAGCCAGAGATCTCAGGTTTATATTCACTCCTAAATATTTGAGCCATATATGTTGATGTTTATACTTACCAATGTGTGTGGGAGGATTGAATGTATTTAGTGCTTTGGATATCTATGACATGTGGTGTTCTACAACTAAAATATAGCCAAATTCCTTAATTTACTTTGAGGTAATTTGTTATACAGCAACAGACAGCTAAAAAAAGGTTATAATCATTTTTTTTCTGAAAATAGCAACTTCTTATGAGTTAATTTCTTTAAGGATATGTAAATATATTTATAGATGCACAGCCATTGATATTAAGTATCTATCATTATTACATATGTAACAAAATCATTCTTCAATATATATTAAGCCAGGCATATGAAAATATTAATATGTATATAATCTCTACATCATCTGATGATCTTGCTTCTCACTGTGAAATCTGAATAATATAAAGTTGTTTCTTAAAAAAATCACTTTTTCTAAGATTGTATAAATTATGGTTTTAGAAGATGAACCAATTACATTTCATTAATTATAGTATACATCCTAATAGTTAATTTGTTCAATATAGTTCATCAAGTTGTCATAATAGTTCATTCAAGTGGCAGTAAGTTAGTGCTGGCTCTTGGCAAGGGTCTTCACCGTAGACTTCTCTATAGTTCTAGTACAACCTGGATCCCAGCTTCCCACAGAGTCAGTGATCCAAGAGAACTCAAATAATTAAATGCTATGTAAAACATGAATAACAAAAACCAATATTTCAGCCAACAGTTTCATAAAACCTAAATGAATTAAGTTTAATTAATAATAAACATCTAACATGTTAAACACTTTGACAGAGAAGGATTAGATAAAGATTCAAAAAACAAGCAAAAAAAGAATTTCAGTCCAAAAGATTAGCAAGTGTCTTCTTTAAAAATATATAGTTTCATTATTCACCACCTCCTCTCTCAAATTGGCTTATATCCTCCAATCTTCATCAAATCTCATCTCATATCTCCCATTCTTTCTAGATATTCTATCTATTTTTCCATGTTTTATCTATTCTTCAGCCATTAATTCTCATCTTTCATTCTATCAGTTGTATGAGAGTCATAGGTGTGCATAGTAATTACATAATTTTCAACTCATCCCTGGCTCATAATATTTTGGTCATATGTTAGCCTATTCAGTCCTAGGTTTCTATGGTTTTATCTTCTCTATTATATAATATTACCCAAAAAGTCGCTTCAGTGTCCAGCAGGTCAGTGACTCTCAGATGTGGATCATGATTTGGATTATCACTTTTCATCCATTTTTTCAAAATGTCTCCTAAGCATGTGGAAAGATTTCTTCCTGAAACCTTCAAATTTCCATAGTCCCCACATTAGCAAGGAATGTAATAATTCATTTGCATAAAAGCTCTAAGAATATTCTTTAGAAATCTATTTGCTTCACAGTCTTATATCCAGCAACTCAATGCACCACAAGAAGACAGGAAAATATTCTGTCTTTGCTTTGGGTGACTCAGTTACAGCTACAGTTTCTATAATTGTCAGGCAGCTTTTAAAGCAATCCACATTGCAAGTTTATTCTTTTCAAATGAATATCTCATGAAAGTCACTCAATAATTGCTAATTAACTTATGCTCTAAAATACAATCTTATACATATTTCTGTTCTACATAGTTCAGAATTTTAAAAAACTTGTGCCAATAAGCAAAAGAGGAATTCTAACAGTGATTTGTTTATGCATAAGAGAAATTTCTTTATTAAATAAAATGTAAAAATATCTGATTCTATATTTAGTTGTAGACTCCTAAAATTTAAGACATTAATGGGTTGTTTCTTAAGTTTATATACATATATATATATATATGTGTGTGTGTGTGTGTGTGAGTGTGTTATAATTTTTCTAAAATATATATTACATTATATATTATTATATATGATATATCATATTCATGTATCATGTACCATGTATTATGTGTCATATATCATATCATGTATATTATATACAAAACAAAATACCTATAATATATAATATGTAATGATGTATAATGCATAATATGTGATAGTTTGATATGTAA
>NW_022196914.1:66518841-66519133 GCF_008632895.1 Mastomys coucha | reverse complement strand
ATATAATATATGTTATTAAATATTATACCATATATGATATATTATATTAGCATATATTTCAAACTAGATATTATATGCTTTAAATGTATTATGCAGCATATACTATACATTACATATTATGTATTACATATTGTATGTTATATATTATATGTTATACAGTATACATTGCACACTGTACATTACATATTGCATATATTCCACAAAATAAGTATAATGTATATAATAATATATAATAAATATAAGATAGATTATATCTAATAAATACATATTATATAATATATAAAATCAATCA
>NW_022196914.1:66442797-66518821 GCF_008632895.1 Mastomys coucha | reverse complement strand
TTACATGTTATATATAATTTTATAATAAATTACTTGTATTCATAATTGTGTTTCTTCAAAAATTCATATACTTCTTCATATAGTATCATACTCTAATAATATCAAAATATTATGATCTTATTTTAAAGCTGAGTTTTTTTTTATTATTTTAACTTTATTCTGATTCCAATCACAGGATCTTAGTAATCTTTACTTTATTATACCTATGTCTTTTCTCTTTCTTTCATCTTTGATAATGGATATGATTTTGGAAAAACTAGGTCTTATGTAGCCTGATGGTACCTGCTATAAGTTTGATCTTTAATCTCTTGAGAATAACAGTTTTGTTTCTCTACAGTAGGATTCTGGAAAGGATTGTGGCTATTAGTGTAGGTCCAGTCATATTCTGTGGGCAGAATTTTCTGTTTGTTTCTCTCTCTCCCTCTCTGTGTGTGTGTGTGTGTGTGTGTGTGTGTGTGTGTGTGTGTGTGTGTGTGCAAGAGTGAGAGAAAGAGGTAGAGAGAGGAAGAGAGAGCAGCAACAGGTTCAAGCAGGCAGTCTCTGGCATGAGAAGAAGCTAGCTGTAGGGTGTCCATTTAGGTGACTTGCATGGTGGCAGTCAGAACTGTTAACATATATATTATGAAAATTTGTATTTCATATATAGACTCAAACTATCTTTTTATGGCTGAGAGCACTCACCAGTTTTCCACTCTGCAAACTCATAAACAAGAAGGCTCTGGTCCCTCTAGGATGCTGACTTTTAGTGCCAGGAAGTTTCCTGCATTGTTGATGTTCCACTTTGCAAAAACAGGTGCACACAGGAAATTAGCAAATTTCTTTTGAACTGATCAAGGATGAAGAAGTTAGAAAAGGTAGGGATTAAGGCCTACAGCTGATGAATAGAATTTCATGCAAAAATGAGAAGAAATAACAAAGAAAGTATATGGTCCTTGATTCTAAAGGAGAACAGGAAGGAGGACACCACCAACTCAGGAGTTACACATCTATAAGAGTATGCCAGCTCAGCAATTTCTATAGTTCACCTAAGATCCCCTTTGTAATCAAAAAGTATCAAAGAAATATCCTGGATTTCTTCACAGTATAACCACTGTTTACATTTCCTGATTTTAATTTTTAGCTTTAATTTTTCCCATACAATATATTTCCTCATATTCCCTTTCCTCCTAAATCCTCCCTAACTTCCTACCCACCCAACTTCATGTTCTTGTTCTCTCTCTTTCCTTCTCTCTCTCTCTTTCTCTCTCCTTCTCTCAAAAAATGCAGAAGAAACAACAACAAAGTAGAAAAATCAGTAAGACAAAAAATATTAAAACAAAACAAAAAAAGCACAGGAGATCACATGGAGTCCACTTGTGTTGGCTATGTACTGGACATGGGGGCTGCCCTGGAGTGAGATTGATATATCTAATAATACTTCACTTGAAAAAGCTAATTTTCTGTTTCCTAAGAGTTACCAATTGCTAACATTTTCTTGGTTAGGAGTGGGAGTTTGTAGCCACTTCTCTGTCCCAGTTCTGGAACTTTGTCTGCTTTCAACCTAAGTCGGTCTTGTGTGTGCTGTCACAGTCCCTGTTAGTTCTTATGTGTATCAGCTTGGAGTCATCCATCAGGACTGGTCCTTACAACCTTTCTGGTCCTCCACCTAAATTCCTGAGCCATGAGAGGAGGGCTTTGATGAAGACATCCCATTTAGGAGTGAGTGCTCCAAAGTCTCACTCTCTGCCCCTTGTCCAGTTGTAGATCTCTGTGTTTATTCCAAACCATTGTAAGAAGCTTCTCTGATGAGGGTTCAGGAAAGGGAGGTCCTAATCTATATGGATAATAATGTGTCAACAGGAGTCATTTTATTTCCATGTCTCTTTAACGGCCAATAGTGATAGGTTTTCCTCTGGGCTCATGGTCTAGTTTGTCTCAGGTTCCTGACCGCATTTGTAGTTGTGGTTTGCTCCCATGACATTTATGCCACATGACACCCTTTATCACAGCTAACCTACAATCATTATCATTCATGCTTTCATTTTTCCTATTATATAATAATTTCCATGTAATTTACTATAAACTTCCCCTGCCATGAGCTTAGAATATTATTTTGATTAGCTGCCATGAAGAACAAGGACTGGGCTGTTATATGTTACCTTTAGTGTAAAAATATGAATGAAGCACTGATATTATGGGGTCTCCAATGGAGGAGTTAAAGGACTGAAGGAGCTGAAGGGGTTTGCAACCAATAGGAAGAACAACAATA
Source organism: Mastomys coucha (assembly GCF_008632895.1). Taxonomy (NCBI): domain Eukaryota; kingdom Metazoa; phylum Chordata; class Mammalia; order Rodentia; family Muridae; genus Mastomys; species Mastomys coucha. Next base: position 66,516,573 of record NW_022196914.1, on the reverse strand, counting down.
TCAACCAACCGGACCCCACAAAGCTCCCAGAGACTAAACCACCAACTAAGGAGTACACATGGAGAAACCCATAGCTCCAGCCGCATATGTAGCAGAGGAAGGTCTTGTCTGACATCAATGGGAGGAGAGGTCCTTGTTCCAGGGAAGGCTCTATGCCCCAGTGTAGGGGAATGCCAAGTGGGTGGGCAGGTGGGTGAGCACCCTTATAGAAGCAGGGGGAGGGAGGATGAGATAGGGGGGTTCCAGAGGGGAAACTGGGAAAAGAGATAACATTTGAAATACAAATAAATAAGATATCTAATAAAAAAATCAACTGAAAAAAACAAGGTTGTCACTTTTAAAGATACTTCAATGGAATGAGTATTGTCAGTTAAAATAATTTAACACTTTAAATATCAAATAAACTTCTCTTTGACAGTGCTTTCAAATGATCAATTTGATTATTTATCACTAGCTGTATTGTGTTTTGTTGACACAATTTAAATTATATGAAATTCAAAATCTGACCTTGACTGGTAGGTCAAGTCAGAATCACAGTCCTTGTGAATTGAGACCAACAGGTCAGTACTCCAGTATCTTTGACTTCATACTGAATAAATTTTATTTATCTTTACATTTTCTAGTTAATTCCTGTAGTATAGTATTTTGTTTTGCTTTATGCCACACTCTGCCCTTGCAGAACAATGGTACTTATTATAGTTCCCTCAAGAATGTTAGAATCAGAAGTCTTAGGAAGGCTAACCAAGCCAAGAGGAAAATTATTAGTGTGGAATCACCTCCAGCAAGAGATAAAGATGAACTCGATGGGTGACGAGATTGAATTCCTTACTGACCTCCTTTCTTTCTGACACTCTCCATGCTCCAGGGTGGCTTTAGTATTTCATTGGTAATATTTGAGGCAAATATTGAACTGAACTTTTCCATACCAAACTCATGTGGCAAGGCTGTGAGTGTTAAGCTCACATAGAAATCCCTTTGTCAGGAAATGGTCTGATGTAAAGTAACTACATAAATTTCCGGGCTCACTTCTGATGCAGAGTTGATGACCAGCATCTGATTTTTTTTCTACTGTGCATGTCCTTGATGGGAGAAATTGTACCGTCATTGAGAATTTATTTGGTTCTGGCTTCTTTTTTTAAAAAGTCTGTTCATTATATCAGTATGTTTATATTTAAACTATAGTATTGGATACTTTACAGGATTCATTATACATAGAAGAAATAACTACTGATCTAGAAGTTGGTTATAAACACTATGAAGAAATTCAAGAAGTGTTAAGTACTAGGAGAAGAAGGAAAATAAATTCAAGAAGTGTTAAGTACTAGGAGAAGGTGCTAAATTCATTTCATGTTAGTTTATATTTTCAATAACTACTACCACAGTTATAAACAAGTACTATTTATCCCATATGTGCATAGTTGGTGTTCTTTAAAGCTGTCTTATTGGAGAATGTTATCCTAAGATGGTGTTATATGTATAGTCAAGGGTATTTTTGTATAAGACAGTATTTGAAAGATGTTAAGCTGCATGTAAGGAGACCACTTAGGATTCACAGCATATCCTACCAGCATATATTGCAATAGATGGCCAGACCACTTATTCACTCATCACAATGTGTTTAAACCAGAGGCTGTATTAGAGTGATGATGAAATAGCTCTTTTCTCTTTGTCATCTACAGTTCTTATTTTATTTTACCCCAAATCACATATTTTCTATAAATTTGTTGAATCAGCTTGATTGTGTGTTTTATTAATTATTGTGCACTGTGTTTGTGAAGGAGAATGGGTGACAAAGAGAGTCATAGATCAGACAAAGAACCCCACTTCTTTGTAACTCCAATATAAAGCTGTGTATTACTCTTTAATCCATTGTTTCTCATGGCCTTTTGGCTGTGATCAAGGGTATTTTTCAACCCACCAATAAACTGATCCTTTAGTTTTAATCTGGACACTTGTGCCTATGGTCTACTAGTTACCAGTAGTAAGAAATATTAATTAATTAATTAATTAATACTTTAGTCTCAAATAGACTGGGTCAGTTAAATAGTCTTCTTTGTTCCTAACACTGTTTGGTATAATTTTATAGTAATGTCCAGTAGAGCTGTGCATATGAGTGAAGAAGGTATTGTTATTGTATATTGATTTTGAAGAAAATTATTACAACTGTAGAAAATGTAGAAACACATGCTGAATCTTTAGCTTTCAAGTACAGTAAGACAAAACTAACCCCTCCCCTTAAATACAGTCTTGGCTGTGGGAAAGGGTTCTTTTTTCCTCCTAGAATTGTTGATATGGTGGACACTGCCTAATGCCACAGGCAAGAATGCAAGTAAAGAGAAGGTTTTCACTGCTTTCATGCTTCCTTGTTAAAATGTAGACACAAGCAAGAAGACAGAACAAATAGTGCTTTGATTATACAGAGATGATGATTTAGATTGAGTGGCATATCAATAGGAAGGGAATAAATACAATTCCCTTTAATTTTGTACACTGGCATCTGGCTCCATTTCTGATATTGACTTGTATTTTGAAAATCACTTAATATTTTTTTGTCCCTGCTCCAATATTTATGAAAGGATAAATGATTCTCTCCTAAGAAATACTGTGGGTAGATAAATGTACTAACCCATCTGTGCCAATGAATGCAGTTTCCTTTGTTCTGCCTCACTGAACATCAAGGACAGTAGGTATTGTACCTTGTAAGACAAAGGGTAGGAGAACATCATGATCAGCACTCAGACAGGATCCTAAAGACTCTCACAGCTTTCCAGAGCAGAACTAACTAACATAACAAGGCCCATTACAGAGGAAGGATTAAATAGACCAGATAACAAGAGCAAGTCCAAATGGAAAATACATATGTGATCAAACTGCTTTGCAGGTATGGCTATTATATAAAATACTTTTGATAACTTGATATGAGATGAGAGCTTTCAGGAAGGTTTTAACTTTCCCCATCAGGTTACTGTCCTTCCCATAATCTTATTCTTTTAAATATGCACATCATGTATGTATTGTTACCAACATACACCACCATGATGATCAATGAAAGAACCTTCTTGCTTTTCCATGATAACAGTGGGCTGTTATAACCAGGTTTGCACCTCTGGACAATGTTGTGGAGGTAAGGAAATGAAAGTATCACTATCCAATTTAGTCATCATTACTTAAGTTTCTTGTTATGTATAACTGATTTCTAACTTGTATCCGCTCGGGAACAAGTCCCTCAATTTGCATCTGTTGTAAGAAGACCATTAACTACTTTCATTCCAAATATCTTATTGAAATTCTTTTATGCTAAATAGCATTGAATACATAAGCATAACTTTTCTAGAACAAAGGCTTTTACTTTTTTCTTTTCAGCTGTTTACTTACAAAAAGTTAATATATATTTCTAGAGCACAATTTCAACATGTCTATTGTCCACTATAAAAGATCCACATTTCATAAAGTTGGAGTTCCTTTTCTATGAAAAAAAATATTGTATGTACAGGGATTACCTGAATCTATTTATATTCTTCTGTAGGGATTAAGGTTGGTAAAGATGATGAATCTCATGGTAAATCTCAAATCCATGGCAACCAAAACTTATGTGAACAAATAGTACTTTGTTTCATACCCGAGTCTCCTGTCTTCGCTCAGGTTCATTAAACTCCCAGCAGCTTTGGTTTCCTGCACTGAGACTTGGACAAAATGGAGCCTTCAACATTCTATCTTGGATGGGCAAAGAGCTAATGAAGCCCTACATCTACCTGAGGATCCACTAGCATTAGTGGCTGCTAAGGAAAGGGAAGTCACTTTTTTTTTCTAGTGATGTAGCCACTGGTAAATTGGCCATGCTTTAGGAAATAACTTCCTCTCATGTGCATACAACCAACCCCAATTAAACACATATGGGCACCAAAAAGAAAAAGTCAAGAAAAACAAAGCAGAAAAGAGAGCAGGAGAGGTACTAACTGGGATTAAAGGTTCAAAGGGAGTCAAAGGAAGAGAAAAATAATAGGGCTAGATATGACAAAATGTGTTATTATATATATTATTTGCTTCATGAAGTTGTCAATGATAAATTTTAGTTTTGAGGGGTAATCAGGAAGTGGAATATCATTTGAGATATAAACAAGTAGAATGATAAATAAATAAAGAATGAAGTTAGACCTAGACTCTGGCAGATGAGTTTAGCATGAATACAGTGGTCAGGGAGAGGGATCAGATAAAGGTATTCAAGTAGGAATCCAAGAAAGTACTGAAAAAAAATCAAGTAATTTATGTCTCAGTGTGAACAGAAAGGTTATTCAAAGTTAACAGTGATGGTAAAAAATTGAAATAGAAGATTTTAATGTGAATTTGAATATAATCAATGGATTGTAAGAAAAAAAATAATTAACAATCAGGATTATCTGAAAAATGTCTGTAGAATAAGTGCACAGTAACCACAAGGAAACTAGGGGGAAAACGTTTTCCAATTGGATAAAGAAACCAGGCTCCATTCTGTGATTTCATCTATGTGTCATTCTGGATCTGGCAAAACCATGGAGACTCAAAAACCTCTGCAGGGTGTGGTATAGAAGAGAGCGTGGGAATACACAGGCATAGTAGGGAAGATTTTGAGAGCTGGGAGCCTGTCCTCTATGACAGTGTAATAGTGGATACATGCCCCGACATGTCTGTTAGAGATATGGTGCTACACTCTCAGCAGGGACTCCTGATGCACATTGTGGACTTGGGAGATCTGGTAAGTCACTGGAGGATCATCCATTTTTAGGAAATGTACTGTTCTCATGAGGGATGTTGGTGATGTGTGAAGTTCTGTATGTGTCCAGGTCTCCATTTCAATTTTGTTGTGAACTTAAAACTGTTCTCAATGTAAAGTCTCTTAAAAGTTAGGCATTTGTTTTAGCTGTTTGTCCTCACAATATTGAATGTCAGAATATCATGGAGAAAAAAAATTCATTAATTTTTCTTGTCTAAAGATTTAGCCTAATAAAGTTTTATATGATTGATAAAATATTTTTTCTTTTTCAAAGAAATAAATATCTATAATAATATAGACAGCTATTAGAAATAGTAAAGAATTAATTTAGAGTAAATTTAGAGTTTGCAAACTGTTTCACTATGTACTTAATTTGTGCATTACTCAGGTCTAACATGTTTCTATTCTGATTCTTATTTCAGTGATGCCTGATGTAGTATCTGATTTACCTATTAAAATTCTAATTTTGAGCCTATAAGATATCTCAATGAGTAGAGGTATATACTGCCAAGTCTGATGACCTGATTTTTATCTTCGGACCCTATGTAGTGGGAGGATAAAAGCAATTCTTACAAATTTTACCCTGACCTCCACACATATGCCACAGCACATTCATAAGCACATGTTCACACACAAAATAAATAAATGCAAATGTAAAAATTCAAATAAAATTTAAAAACCGATATACTATTATTTTTGTATTATTTTAGTTATTCAGATATGATATTTCTAACTAAACTTTCTCAGTTGCTATTTTATTTGTCAATAAGATAGTACAGGCATACAACAGTTGACACAAACAAAAAGATTTACAAAATTAAAATGTAGGTGGAATTTTGAAGCCTTAAAGTAATTTAAAACAGTTTAAACATGAAGTATTCATTCTATTCTACTACTCAGTTTTAAAATAAAAATTACTTTTAATATTTAATATAATATTTCCTGATTCCATTTGATGAACACTTTTTGAGGCTCTAGGCATATGTCAATTCTTTTACTTATTAATATGATATAGCTAATTAGTGGCAGGGATTACATTAGAAACATTATTCTCAGCTATGTTTAAATTCTTTCATGACAAGTCTCAGACCTCTAACTCCACCAGCAACATTTGGATCACATTAATTATCTAAGGTCTTAGTGTTCTTGGAAGTAAACACAATTTTGTAGGAAATTGGTGAGTTAGTGTCATATAAATTTGACATAGTTAAATCATGTATTGCCACAATTCAATGTTAATTAAATACAAATTATTTATTTATGCTACTTTGGAGAAACTTAGAAGGAATGTGTGTGCATATGTGTCTCCAATGCTGACTAGACATTCATAAATTCATATCTTCTGTGTTTAACATCTCCACTGATCCACACGTTTCTTTATAATGGAGAGTACATTAATCATGATCAACATTTTAAAACTATTTCTGGTTCTTTGCTGAGATGTACAATGTTGAATTGTTTATTTAAAAAAATTAATTCTTTGCTGGGTAGGATACACCTTTAATGCCAGTGCTTTGAGGTAATTCTTTGCTGGGTAGGGTACACCTTTAATGCCAGTGCTTTGAGGCAGAAGCAGGAGAAACTTTGCATTCTAAGCGAGCCTGTTCTACAGAGTGCTATTTTAAAAAGAATAATTCTTATTTTTACATGCATTTAATATATTTTAATCAGTTACCATCACTCTTTCCCCTAATTCCTCTTAGACCTACAACCCTCCCCTTAGCCCAAGTTGATATCCATATTTTTCTAATAACCCAGAGTCCAATTTGTTCTATTCCTCTGTGTCTCCAGGCTCATACAGTTTCTCTGTCTCCACTACTATAATGGTCCCCAAGCCTTATGGATTTAGATATAGTGCTCCATTTATGGCTGAACAGTCTGTAGACACTTATTCTCTGCAGTTTGCTAAGTTGTGAGTTTCTAGGTTTACTATCATCCATGGCGAAAGTAATGTTTCTGATAAGATCAGAGAACAGCACTAATGCATGACTATATTGTTTGAAAATTATAGCCCACTTTGATTGTATGTCCATTAAGCAAAATACTACTAGTACAGTCACCCTTAGAAACTTTAAGATAGATAGTCACAGGTTCCCGATCAGATTTATAGGACAAGGCATGAACGTCTTCCTGGAGAGAGGACCTTAAATCCAATAATCAAGTGGTTGGCTACTCCCATGACACTTGTCCTCATGGACATACATATTTTATTACCCCATTTGTTATTACAACTCACAGGCTTCACAGTTGGTTTAAACTGTTTATAATATTTGTTCTGTAGCAACCTGGATCTACCTTCCAGTACTGCTGTGAAAGCTAGCCAGCAAGCAGAAATCTTTTGGATCATTAACAATTAAATTTTTCCATGCACCATGACCACAATGTTTGGATTCTTCAATAATAGAGGATTCTCGTTAGGTTTTGGAAAACAGCCAAGAATAATGAGAATAGCCTATCCTGTCCGTGGGAGTCTGTGGGAAAACTCTGACTACCACTTGAGAAGTTATCTCTGGGTTTTTGTGTGGCAACTTAAGGCTTGTGAAAGGAATATATGTATTGCACGTCTGTGTGTCTGTGTATGTCTATGGGTTGGCAAATGATGCAGTGAAACATACCCACAGCATAGAGGATAGTAAAATATATTTCCATGATTTAATTAGAAAAAGTAAAATGACTCATACATATGCATATTTTAAACTATGAAACTTTTAGTAATATTTATAACATGATATCCATTGCCTTTTCTCACAGATAATAAATATTTCATAACAGTTAAACAATTTATTTTTCAGATCTAGGACAAAAATATAACATAATTATTTATTCATTACTTACCATGCATGACTTACCAAAGTTAAGTGGACACCAGTAATATGTCTTCATTAATTCTAATGAGATTAATTTCATAGCATTGAGTTTATGATAATGATTATGAGGTGCTCAGGCTCAGCTATGAAAAGCATCCTGTTTAGTTAATCATGGGTGTCTTGTGTAAAGGATAGGAGGACATCATCTGTGCCCGAAATATTCCACTCGGAGTTAGAAATTCCTCTCTTTCATGCATGGACTAATTCCTCTCTTTCAGAAGAGTCTTCTATCTATAGCAAAGCTTAGACAGATTTTCTTTCTGTCATTTTGAGCATATAATTACAACATTTCTCCCTTCCCCTTCCTCCCTTCTAACGTTGCCATACAACCTTCACTGCTCTCCTTCAATTTCATGGTGTCATTTTCTTCAGTACATGTTATTGCATGCATTTGTATATACTTAAACATTCCTAAATATAACCTGTTCTGTTTATATAATGCTACTCATATTTTGAGACCTGCCTGCTTGGCACTGCATAACCAATTAATGTGCAATTCTCTCAGGGAAGACCATGTCTCCCACTCCCTGCTTTCTTCAATTGTTTGTCTTCTTTATATGACTATACTACCTAGAGTTAATTTTTATTTATCCCATCTTGGTGAAATATTCAAATCTGTGTAAACATTGGCTGCTATATCTCTTTCACTGAAAGAAAAAAAACCCCAGCAAATAAAGAAAGAAAAGGAAAGAAAGAAAAAGCCTCAAGAGCATGCAGGAAGAAAATAAGACAGGTGTGGCAGCTTCTTAGCTCACCAATGCTCAAAATTTTCTGCCACCTCAGCATTATAAATTCAAAACAAAGAAAAAGCTTAACGATTATTTCCTAGTATGTACTGGAGTCCTCAGTGGCTCAGAGAAATAACATCTGATTATTATCAGATTATATTTATTCAAATTCAATATACATTTTATTATAAATTGACTAACTATACATGTGACTATGGATCACAATTTTACTCCTTTTGATACAGTTCAGTTAGGAATAGGACTTTTTGTATCAGAACTTCATAGCATTTTGGGGTTTATGGAGATCTAAAATGCACAATTTAATCCATCCCATATTTCCATCCATTAAGAATTGTCACATACTATATTTTTAACTCCTCTGTTTATTGTGCTTAATCCAATTCTGGAAATTCAGTTAGTGTCCAAGAACAAGCAAATAAGGCTACTGTTTAATGAATAGAGCAGCAAGGATTTTAGTCATCTACTCCTGCATTTCAAATATGGAAATACATGCCCACTACACAGAAGAGGAGAATATGTGCTGTAATTACCATTGTCTCTCATTTTTTTCCTGCTAAGTTCAGTTACTGCCTAATTGAAAATGGGTTCTTCCTTCTAAGTGCAAGGAAGATACACTAAAAAGTTAGTATATATGGGGTGTAGTGGACTATTATTACAATCCACTATCAATTTTTCTTCTCCATTATCCCATCATGGTTCTATAAATGATAGGCATGTATGTACAAATACCCCCTTTTAAATATTAAGTTAATTGATTACAATAATTATAATTCATTCTTTAAATCACTTTTAGAAAAATAGTGAGATGGTGTTCTTTGTCAATAAAGAAGGAGACATAAAGCACAACCATGATCCAATCAGGTCGCAGTTAAGTTGGAGGCTAAGAAAACCTAAGACAAGATAGTGAAGTGTTTGCAACAGGCAGCTGTGGCACAGGAGCCACTTGGCTCTCAGACTTTGAAGAAGTTTCATTCAACCTTAGTAACAAAATAAAGGCAGAAAGACAACACACTTGATACCTGGTTCAGAGTTTCACTCCTGGGGATAAAATATGGATTGTCCTTATGACCAACCTAACAAAAAATGGATACTGTTTGAACTCTACATTATACACTGATATTCAAAATGATTAAGTACTAATTCCAAAAGTAAGCATAGAGAGTAATTGAGTTTTAAAGTCAAAATGGACCCTGGAGACCATCTAAGTCAATTTAGTGATTTTTGTAAGTGGAAAACAATGCCCTTAAATGTTTAAAAATTTGCCTAAGAAGAGAAACTAATAGCAACCCATTTATAAAAAGTAGACTCACATCCTCGTGGGAGGATTTTTAAGTCAGATGTTCTTAGAAATGATGGACAAGTTTAACTTTCTAAGAAGAAAAATTATGTTCAAAGGATATCAAAATCATTTAAATACACACATTTAAATACACACTCAGAAATGAACTGAAATATGTCTTGAAAATACTGACTTCAGTTGCAAATGAGAACCAGAGCTTCCCCCTGGGAGCAGGGAGCTCCTGTGACTCCAAGGCAGTGGCTGGGAGGCCGAGGGCAGTGCACATTCTACTTTGGTTTCTTTGGGGAAGGAAGGAAGGCTCCTTGTGTATATGAGCACATACTGACATTAAAACATGAACTTTAGGGTTTACTAGAGAGTATTTACCTCTTGATTTCTTTCCTTCCCTTCTCTTTATTTCACAATAGCCATAGAGAAATGCTAAGATGTGTATTTTAGTCTCTATTACATAATCTTTATGTACACATCTCAAACATATTTTAATATCCATCTAAATGAAGTAGAATTACCTTACTTTATTCCTTACAAGCCTTCCCAGCTACCCTCCATTAAACCACTCCCACCACTGTCTCAAATTGATAGCCTCTTTTATTATTGCTGCTACAGACATATATATATGTGTATGTGTATATATGTATATATGTATATATGTGTATATATGTGTATGTGTATATATGTATATATGTATATATATTAATATATGTGTATATATACACATATGATATGCATCCATGTCTGTATCTATATAGATGATATATATTCATATATGTATATGTATACATATATGTATATATATGTGTGTGTGTGTGTGTGTGTGTATACATATATATGCACAACTTGCTGAGTCTGTTTCTCTTTTGGTGGTTTGTATATTATTCCAAGGGTGAGCACTCTTCACTGAACATCCCATAATAGGAATCATCTCTGGGAGTGGATAGTTCTTCTCATGTCAATTAGTGGTCTGTAGTCCTTCCTAATTAAAAAAGTGAGAAAATCTATTGTCTGAGATTTTTTTTTTCTTAAGCATCTTTAAGTTAAGGTTGTTTTGACGTTAACATATGTCTATTTTTGTCCTTCTATGTGTCAGAACACTGGCAGCCAAAATTCTTCAAAAGACATTTTAAAATAGAATAGCTATGTGATTAATTGCTGGTTGTTTTCAAATCCTGTAAAGTCTAACATCCAGCTTTGTTTCATTTTTTGGGACCCTGTGATAAATTGGGGATACTGTGATAAATTGTCTAAAGATACAGGAATCTAGGAGTCACGAATACTGCAGAGATAAGCTAGTCCTAAGCTCACAGAGTGTGACTGTCTTCCTTTGTGATTGAAGCTTCCACCAGAAATTGTTAGCTTAAAGAGTGCAGTGCAGTGGAATCTATCTAAAGGGCATTGAGAAACAAGAACAAGCTCAGTAAAAAGATTTCATCACTTCTAACAAGTTCCTTGGCTCGATTGCACTCTTTTCTCCTAGCTTTGTACTCTCTTCTGTGGGGACTGAACATTAAATGAAGTGTAAATTTGTCTTTGTTTGCACTATTTTTCATTCTACTGTATATCACAGAAAAGATGTTCCACAGTGAATCTGTGTTTTCAAACTGTGGGTTGAAAGATAGCTTTGTGAATTTTCCCTAGTTGAATTTCAACTGTCAGTTAAATAGTTTTCTAGACTAAATAATGCAAAAGTCAGATTATCCTTTGCCCTAAATATGGCTTATTACAGGTTTGTATTCTCTGCTGGTGCTCATTGCTCATGCTATAATTGCACTTCTTGTGGAAGCTATGAGTTTGAATCATGGACATATATAAAATTATTTACAGAGAAAATGAAGACAAAGGAGCTGAGCCTAATCATCTGAACAGAGAAAGCAGAAATTAGGTTGCAGAACATATGGAATTGTTTGTAGAGGAATAAGAACTCATAAAATTTATCTTTCAAGTTTTTACTTGTTTAAAAAGAACGAAGAAACAGTACAGCCAGGAATGCTAACTCTTTATAGATATATGCTCTTTCTATGCTTTATTTTACAAAACCCTAATAATATTTATAGGAGGTGTTTGCTGTATTATTGTAACTAAATTAATCTGTGTAATTAGTGATAAAAAACATCTCATAGAAGGCTTTAGAGTCAGCAAGGGTGAGGGAATGCAACAATGCAAGAGACAATATTGTATTTTAAATGAGGTACAACCTACCTCTTCTATGAACTATCGTCCATACTGTGAACTTAAGACAAAAGTCCCAATTCTCTAGAGAATATGTGATGTAGAAAAAAATAGTTAAGTAAATAAATGGAATCTTCATAGTACAGAAAAAAGAGTAAAAGCTTTTAGGTTGAACACTTGACATTTGATAACACAATGGAAAGATGGTCATGCCGAAAGAATAAGCAATACAGAGAAATTTGGTGGTTACAGATGAAATCATCAGAAACTGAATTTCTCCTTAATTAAGAGAACTTAATAACCAGATTTCCTAGACATGAATAATGCTGAGCCTCTGGGCTCAGAGGAGAGAGGACTTGTCTCCTTTATCTGTGGCATTATGCTATCCTTGAGTAGGAACAATTGGGGAGGTGAAATATAGATTTATATAGGTGAAATGAGGAGAGGGATAGATTTAACCTGTTTTAAAATCAATCAGCACTGTTCATATGTATCTAATCATGTTACATAATTAATGTGGGAAAAATTGCCTGGATCAGTTAAAACTAATTTAAGAAAATTATCTGTGTCTAAGGAAACTTTCACTGATAAGTGAAAACAATGTTTCAGCTAATGTCTGAGCTCTCTTGGTTCAAGCGCATTGACATATAAGTGTAAGCAGTGCAAATTTATGTGTAAGAATAGAAGAGAATGACTAAGATCCTGTTGAATTATACTTTTTTTAAAAGAACATAATTTTGCAGTTTTGAAATGGATTTGGATCCTTTAGTGCTAGTGAACAAGGATGCCATAAAACACTTGCTATTTACTCAATACCAGCTAAGTAAAGTGCGGTAATGCAGCCAACTAACAATTTTAGCTGTGACATCTACAAGAGATGGTATTTCATGATTTAGCCAGCCTTCAAAAAATGAGAGACATTTAAACTATTTTCAGATCATTTAGCAATATAAGCCAAAAGTTTATAATAGTTAAATTTGTGAAGTTTGTATATCAATGAGTAGCACAGTAGAATGAAATGACTTCATTACTCCAAAGAATCGAGACATATTTTGAAAAGTGTTTCATAACTTAGTTACATTCAGATGATATGTTCCCGTTCAAAGCAATGCTTTTGGGGAAAAAGTACCCAACTGAACAATTCAATTCTGGTATTGTTCCCAGGAAAATATTTCCATATAGTTAATACTTTTCTCATTTCTATGCCAAGCAAATTTTCTCTATGTGATTTGTTTTGCTTGTCTTGACTTTGGTAACTTTTGAATTTTATTTGATCTAAACTTCACCAACACAGATGACTTGCTTTTACTTATATAATATTAAAAAAAATGGACCAGAACTTTAAAAAACAATTCAAAGGAAGAGTCTGATGACATGATTGAAGCATCAGCATCCGTTAGATAGATTCTGGCCCTTCAACACATCTCTGGCAGCAGGAAATTGAAGGATGGGAAAGGAACACTGCATGGGAATCTGAAAATGCTCTTGCCAAGTGCACCACCTGTTTCCTAGCAGCATGGATGACAACACCCAAACCTCTGCCATGCGCAGACCTTTCTTTTTTAATAGTTTAACACTATTGTGATTTGAGTTGAGTTAACATACCACTAACTCTAAGAAATGTTAAAACTATTTAGATAATTCCAACTTCCCTTGTCAAGCATATCATTTAAATAAGCACTAATAGGATGAGTTCACTGCCAGTGAGTGCATATACTGTTTTCGACCACTTTAGCCTACCAAGCTAAAAAGAGGAACTTAAAACACTTAAAACATGGGGAAAATGTCCCCATCATGGCTTTATTCCATTTCAAGTCTGACTAAGGAGGTGCAGTTGTCACATTGAGGCTGGTCATTTGGTATAGAGTGCAGAGGAGAAATGTAAGTGGCTAGTCATTTCTATCATGGAAAAAAATTACATTCCACTTTGCTAAGAATGGCTTTTGAAAACAAAATGAACTTTGAAAGTGCTGGCAAAGATGTGGAGAAAGGAGACCCATGACACATATGTTCTCTTTCATATGGGGTTCTCAGACCTGACCTGATGTTATATATCAAGACTTAAGTTAGAGAGTTAGTAGTAGGCAGGTAAGAAGAAAGAAGCCATAAGAAATAAAGGAATGAGGAAAAATGCCTGAAGGGGAGTAAGGCTGGTAAGTGTCTAGGTAGGCAGAAGTGGGTATAATGGGATTGTGCATCTACAAGCATGTGGAAGTAGTAGTGAGGAGTATAGGAAAGGGGAAATTTGGAGAGGCATGCAGGGAGGATATACAGGAAAGGAGAAATTGTGAGGGTAGGTCAATATAAACTAAAAGCGAAGGAAAAAACACACATAGGAACCTACAGCTTTATAAGCTATCTAAAACATAATTTTAAGTAAAGGACTTCAATTGAAATGCTCCCTAAAGTCATAAGTTTTCAATCTAAAATCCTAGTCACAGATGTCAGGTACTTAGGCTCTCCCAAAAGCTCCCAGGACAATACAGCATATTATTACTGCACATAAAGTCTCATTGGAACTAAATAGTAAGACTTTATTGTTAAAGATACCATACACCCTGGATAAAGGACACCTAGACATCAAGAAGTCAAGACTAGAACTTTCTTCCCTTCTGACTAGCATTCATAGTACTAAAAGGTGTTTTGTAGGACACCAGGCCAGAAAAGTCATCAAGGATCATACCCAAATGTGGCCCAAGAGTGTAATAATATCAAAGCATTTTGCTAGCTATGCTTAGTGACACAATAATGGCATGAATATGCTGGGATAGCCAGCTGCTTTAATGAATGGATTTGTGGCCTGGTCCATAAGAAGCAATACATGTTTGGCACTACAGAACTGGTCAGAAGGTTATGGTTAATGAGGTTCCAGCCGCTGTGGGCTTTCTACTCCTGGTATGATATTAAGTTGGTAGGTAGTGAAGCCACCATCTAAATTTATATGTTTATAACCATAGAACACTACAACACTCAGACTTGTCTAGAAAAGTATTTTTCAACAATAGACAATGGTTAAAGCTGGGACCCATAACATATCAAAGTCCTAAGAATATATGACTCTGGGTTGCTTGGCCACTGCAAAAGGATATCTATGTCACAAACTCTGAAATCCATCTTAGAAGAAAGCGAGAAAGGACTATGGAAACTACATGATGGATAATAACATCATCTGTATAGGACAAGGTATTGTAATCATGAACACAATTCAGATGTGATTGCCTGAAGAGACCCTGAAAAGTACATGAATGTGAAGAGGTACAAGAAAGTTTGGGAAGAGCTACAAACTGCAAAGAAGAAAGAGACAAGCATGGCTGGAAGTTGGGAATGCTTCTTTCATAGTGCATTATCTACAGTTGTATTGCCAACAAATTAAACAAGTAGGACAATAGAGAAAATGACTATTTTGTCTCAAAATTTTGGAGATTTTATCTGATAGCCGATTGGCTCCACTGTTTTGGGTATTTGGCTTGGCAGAACAATACAAGGTGTGTATGGAACAGCAAAAGTGTGCTGGGAAGCAAAAGGAAGGGGCAGACATTTAACACACAGGCAGACGGTTATATAATTGTAGTGTGAAGCAGGAACTGCATTGAAAGCCAGCACGTATAGTTAATTGTTTCCGTTTGAACTCCCAAACTCTCTAAGAGAATAAAAGTTTAAAAAGTAGCTCACATGAAATGTTGTCTGGGTCTGCTTCAGATGAGTTCAATTCAGTTTCAGTTTGCTGGAACCTGAAAAGCAAGCTTTGAACAGAGCAGTCATGTTGAGACCATAAAGCAGGTCATCCTGCTGGGAACAGAACTCTGTTGTGTACTTACTGTTTTAAGAACGGATTTTCAGTTTTGAGCACAGCTGTAAGTTAATTATAATTTTGTTGTTTGTAACCCTTCATGATTTATACTCAACCATTGTAGAAAATAGAATAGAGATATTGGTTTCAGTCGTTTAATTAACCTGAGGGTACTTGGTTTTATAAACTACATATAAAGACAATAATGAATTTTAATGTCTTCACATCTGCAGTTGTATCAGAATTTAGGAAACTAATATCTGCCAATCAGGTATTAATAAACATTTGTTGCTAGTAGACATCTGCATTCATCATTGAAGAATGTTAGGATTCAAATAGGTAAAAATTCAGATGTATAGCTCATCAATCAGCAGTAGGTAAATGTGACAATGGCAGGTGGAAATGCTAATAAATCTGAAAAATACTTAAGGCAACAAATTATCTTAACTAAAAGCTCATAGAAGGATTGTCTTTTGTGACTATGTTAACTTTAATGCTTTCTTCATTATTAATTATTCTTAAGTAATTATGGATCATTCCTATAGGCAGAGGATAAGTTGCAATGACAATTTTTTTAATACCATGAACAACCTTCAGTAATAACTGAGAACTGGTTAGAAATTGACAAAAAATATCCTACTGAGTTAGATTCACTTAGTATGGATGCCAACATGTGTGTGTTGATAAGACTTTGATACAACCCATGCATCATATGAGAAACTTTAGTGGGAAGTTCCATTTTGAGAATGAAATAAATTTAACTCAGATCATTGTATTTATTTTTAAGTAGATGTAAAAAAAGATAGGGTATTCCATTCTGTCAAGGTTTTCATGTAATGTTAGCTTTGGACATAAGAAAGAGAAATGGAATGAGATTTAGAAGGAATTTCTAATGACACAAGTCTGTTAAAACTTGAGAACTCAGACATAGTCAATAGCCAAGAAGTTTTATTTGCTTGGCTGTTTACCCACTCTGTTATCCATAGAAAGCAGTGCACTTCTGATTTAAGTGTATTTTGCAAATGAATGCTATTTTTACTAATGTATATTATTTATATAAACCCATTGGCTTATTCATTTAATTTTGTTTTTTTGAGACAGGATTTCATGAAGCCTAGGCTGCCCTGCCTCCAACTCACTGATTAGTCAATGGTGAACTTAGACTTTTGATCCTCTTTCACCTCCTACTTGCTGGTATCACCTGTTGAGTCAGCCAAAGGTAATGAACTGAAGAACAAATTGAATCTAGGGAAATGTCACTAGCATAAATTATTACTTTGGAACAGATACCAACAAAGTCTTAGCTTAAACTTTAATCTATTGGAAGAAGCAATCCAGATGTGCTTCCAAAATTGGTGTGCAAATCTGTGAAATTCCCATAAAGAATCATCTTCTAATTTAAAACAAAGTCTAGTGGAACAGATAGAAAACTAAGCATGTGCAGTTATTTTCAATTATAAAATGTGAAAAAAAAACAATGTGTAACATATCAAGTATTAAAAATATTTAATTTTGAGTTTAACATCAATACTGTAATATCTCTCAAAATATTTTGCAAAATATTTTCAAATCACAGCACATATTTATTTAGACATTTTTTAGTTACAAAAAAGATGTTTTCCATACAAAATATATAGTGCTTTACTGTTGTCTGCCTTCATCCCAGTATGAATTAGCATCCCAGAATGGCTTCCTCATGTCTAACACTAAGTTCTACCCAAATGTCTTGATAAAAAGTCTCTATTTTGTAGTCTTCTTTTTAAAAATTTTTATTAGATATTATCTTTATTCACATTTCAAATGTTATTCTCTTTCCTCATTTCTCCATTGAAAACCCTCTATCCTATCCCCCCTCCACCTGCTCACCAACCCACTCACTCTCACTTCCCTGTCTTGACATTCCCCTACACTAAACCATCAAACCTTCATAGGGCCTCTCATTGATGTCCGACAAGGTCATCCTCTGCTACATATGCGGCTGGAACCATTGGTCCCTCCATGTGTACTCTTTGGTTGGTGGTTTAGTCCCTGGGAGCTCTAGGAGTATTGGTTGCTTCCTATTGTTGTTTTTACTATGGGGCAGAAAATTCCTTCAGCTCCTTTTTATGGCTCCTCCGTTGAGGACCCTGTGCTCAATCCAATGGTTGCCTGAGAGCATTTGCTCCTGTCAGCAAGCACTTGTTGGCATCTACAATAGTATCTGGATTTGGTGACTGTATATGAGATGGATCCCCAGGTGGGGCAGTCTCTGGATAGTCTTTCCTTCAGTCTGTGCTCCAAACTTTGTCTTCATATTTGATCCTGTGAGCATTTTGTTACCACTTCTAAGAAGGACCAAAGGACCCACACTTTGGTCTTCCTTCTTGAGCTTCATATGGTCTGTGAATTGTATTTTGGGTATTCCAAGCTTTTGGGCTAATATCCACTTATCAGTGAGTGGATACCTTGTGTGTTCTCTTGTGATTCAGTTATGTCACTCAGAATGATATTTTCTGGTCCCATCCACTTACCTAACAATTTCATGAATTCATTGTCTTTAATAACTGAGGACCAAGCAGTTGTCCTTCTCAAACAGCATATTTTAGACTAATTATCTGTATGTCTGGGAGGATTGGGCTCTGAGACATGGCTTGAAGATTTTCACTCTACAGACTTTGTAGAATTTACAACATTTTTTACAAGCTTCATTTTTATTTGGTTTCCCTTTGACTCTGTGAATGCCTCCTGGTATAGATTTAGTATGAAAATTCTTTTTTTTTTAATTAGATATTTTCTTTATTTGCATGTCATACAATATCTTCTTTCCCAGGTTCCCCTTCAAAAATAAAAAAAATAAAAATAAAAACAAAAGCAAACCCCTGTTCCCTCCTCGCTCCTCCTGCACACTACCCCACCCTCTCCTGCTTCCTGGCCCTAACATTCCCCTACACTGGGGCATAGAACCTTTACAGGGCCACAGGCCTCTCCTCCTATTGATGACCGACTTGGCCATCCTCTGTGGCTGGAGCTATGAGTCCCATCATGTGTACTCTTTGGTTGGTGGTTTAGTCCCTGGGAGCTCTGAGGGTACTAGTCAGTTCATATTGTTGTTCGTCCTAAGGGTTTACAGCCCCTTAGGAGAATTCTTTATAATTTCTACTATAGAGTGCTGTTTCTTGGAACCAGGGTGAAAAAGTCAGATTCAAAGACCAAGTCAGAAGATGTGGTAGATTTAAACAGCAAGAATAGACCGCATGACCTGTATTAAAGTTTTATCTCCATTTTGTATTTAATTTTATTATTTTATTGAAATGCAGATTCTTCCTTTTTTGGCAAAGGCTGTGAATGTAAATGCTGTTCTCATTTATGCTGATTTTTAAAAACTAAATGTTAAATCAAAACCCTTTCAGCAACTTCAGAGGACAACAGTTGTTTTTTCTACTGTGGAAATGAATAAGCATTATAAAACATCATTATTAGGAAGTCTTAAAATACATTCTATTTAATGCACAGAGTCCTTAAAGTAATGTTGGTTCTCTCTTATTGATAGTGTATCTTATTTTAAGACAAAAGAAAACAAAAATCACACGGTCTATGCATATAAAGTATCTTTTATAAACTAAGAACCTATAGTGGTGTGTAAGCCTATCAATCAAGTAAAGTATAAGCAGTATTTATGAATGCAATACTGCTATTTTTCTATGACTATTGTTATTGTTGGTTGATTTATATATTAAAATTAGTCAGAAAAAGTGATTATTACTATTTTATATGTTACTTTGTTCTTAATCACTCCTTGCTCCATGCTGAAAAGACTCCATTCTATATCTTTAGCAAAAGTTTTGCTCAGTTTTCATGAATTTCTCTTTTAAAAAAAATCCCAGGAAAGGAAGTAAACAAGTGTTTTCAAATAGTTTTGTACAGTCTTTTTATAATACAGTACTGTTTTTTCTCAGCTAGACTACCTATACATAATAGGTATTTCAGAATATGTATGTATTCCCACTATGGCTGTAAAATGTTCAAACCAGTTATGGTTAGTGCCTTTGCCACCTGCAAACACATTTTTGTAGAATCCTTATTTATTGTGGAATACAAATGTAAGCATTATGACAATTCATGACTACTATCTGGGTAATCACATTTTACATTACTTGAGGATTCAGCATGTTCAACAATATTTAAACTTTTATCTGTAAAACCAAGGGCACAATAGTTACATTACCTGACCACTTTATAGTTAGTGGTTCAGATATACTTTATTGAGTTTTATGGCATATCATTCTAAGAATTCACTGTGTTCTTTAGCATTATTTGTTTGGTGTTAAAATACATGAATAGAATAACTTCATTTAATAAATAGGCACACACACTCTCACACAGAGATTTTATATACAGTGGTTTTACTTTGTTTTTACTCTTATTGAGTTTAGTTTGTGGGAAATTCATATCTTTTGCCACTTTGGTGTGAATAGGTCAGCTGAAAGGCTGGATGACTAAAGGAAGTCAAGGGACCAAACTAGGAAGTGCTACCTGTGCTGTAGTAACACTAGGTGGGGCTTCATGTTGGAAGAGGTTTTCTTATGATACCTTGGTTTCAAGTCTCCAAAAGCAGAACCTGAGACAGACTTGTGATCAGGCAGTTTAACTGACAAGGACTGGAACGTAAGTGAGGGAATTAGGTGGTCCAAACTGGTGTAGTGCTGGCATTGCTTGTTTAGGCAAAGTAGGTCACTCAGAGTGTCTTCAGAATGACATATAGGATGAGATGATGCCTACATGAGATGATACAGAATCCTATTGTTTGAGGATTTCTCTAGTGCTGATAACTGCCTAGTGTACCCAGATTGTCCTCTTTGTAGCCTTGGACAACCACAGCTAAAGAATGTTCTGAAGAAAAAAGTAGAGATACCGGCCACATTTAGTATGTAATACATTGTTTCCTGGATTCTCCTGGAAATATTTCTTATCTTTTCACCTTTCTATCTTTAACTTCTTCCATGTAAGTAGACTTTACTGGACAGTACCAATTGTTATTTCCTATAAGTATCTTATTTGGATCCTAGAGACATCACAATCAAAACTTTTCTGGGGCCGGGCAGTGGTGGTGCATGCCTTTAACCCCAGCACTTGGGAGGCAGAGACAGGCAGATAGGCAGATTTCTGAGTTGGAGGCCAGCCTGGTCTACAGAGTTTGAGGCCAGCCTGGTCCTGGCTGTTCCAGGACAGCCAGGGCTACACAGAGAAACCCTGTCTCAAAAAAACAAAAAAACAAAAACAAAACAAACAAACAAAAACTTTTCTGAGTAGGTAAATTCTTTAATAAAAAGCTCTTTAAAAGATAAAATATAAAGATAAGAACCCTTATTTTACAATTGATTATATACCAAACTGTTAAAAATATATAAAAGATTAGTATTTCCCTAGAACCTCCAAGGTACTATAAAGACTTCAGTGAAAAGGTTTTATCAGTACTTTGGCCAGTGTCCTTTTGCATTAGATGTTGAAATGAGTTCACTTGTCACTGTGGCAAAAGAGATATCTTCAGGAAAGTCACTATGTTGTATCCATGACTTCCTTACTCTTTAATGACTAACTTTTACAGAATCTTTTTTTTTTTTTTTTTTTTGACTAAAGGACAACTCTATTTGAGAATGATGGCAGAGGTCAGGCTGTGTCATACTCTATCTTACTCCAATTGTTTAAAATGATGGCTTTCAGGCTGTTACTTGCTTTGGCAATTTCATTTTATAAGCAGCATTTGGACCTTATTGTGTACATACATAACACCATCTCAGAAGCATCACCCATGAGATATAGATTCATAAATAACTTATTTCGAAACATAAACAGGAAAAATCCTGCCTATAAACTTTTGGAAGTATATTTCAAGCATATGAGCCAATGGATATAAATCTGTATTAGAAAAATCAGGCTCAAGGTTTTATAAAATACAACAGATCAATAAATTGTGTCCTACTCTCTTCTGGACTCCACAAGGAGGAGGGCCAATGACACTATGATGCCATTAGCCGCAGCAACCATTTATCTGACCACCTAGTGTTTGTAATGCAGAACAGATAGAGAGTCCCTGATATTTTGGCATGTTTCAGCTTAATTCTGTCCCCAGTTAAAGTGTCTTCATCCACCTCAACTGTCTAGTCATCTATCTATCTATCTATCTATCTATCTATCTATCTATCTATCTATCTATCTATCTATTCTTTGGTCCTCCATCTCACCTTTATTATCCTACTCCTTTGCTCCTTTATTGTATGAACTCTTCAGGTTCAATTCTCCTCCCCCATAGACCCTCCATGAGTCCTGCCAACTGCACACACCAATATCTTATTTAACCAAATTCACTTACTCTCTTTTAATCTATATCTGTTCTCTACCTGTAGGAATACCTCTTTGAACTCTGCCTTAACCTCCTTAACTCATTTGTAGCCATTCTTTTATAACATACACAAATAGATAAAATCACTATGTGATATCTAAGGTGTGATCTGAAGAGCTAACATTCATTAGTAATCAATATTACCATAAGAAAATCTGTTTGACAATGACTAGCTATCAAGGGAAATTTGGATACTTAGCAATTTATAGCTCCTAAAACTGATTTAACTTGTGAAATATGTACATGTCTTCTTATGTGTTTTTGGTGTAAATGGGCTCATGATAATGCCTTCTGTTTTTCATGGATTCCCCATTTCTCTATAAGTCCTCATTGCCCCCATCCTGCATCCAATCAGAGGTGAACAGGCTAGGGCAGCAGGTTCTGCCATAGCTATTCCTCTGAGTATGAACTTCTAGCCTACTGTTCCAGAGAACTGATTTCCTGTAATAACACAGAGTTTTGTTTCTTTTCTCAAGCAGTCCTAGTTGTTCAACCAGAGTTATTGGAGCACTTACTAGCTGATTATATCCCTGAGCACAATGATAAAATTGTATTCTTAACTCAGAGGGAGATAACCCATGTCAAATTGATTCTCTTTAGTACATTTGACTTCCTCTTTTTATCCATTCCCTCCTACAGAAATCCAATTGAAATTTTGTATTCATCTTAAAAGCAATAGAACACAAAAATAGAATAACACTTGGTCACTCATCAAAGAAAGCTGAGCAAAATGTATAGCACATTTTCAGCTCAGCATATTGTATTTCTCATTAAATAAAAGCCAGCTGTAATTAGCTTTTTCTGATATTTCCATGGTGGGCCCAGAGAAGTACTTCATATGTATTCTTTCTAATATTCATAGCCACCTCCCTCTGCTCTGAATAGTATTCCATTTCATCCTTGTGAATACTGAATGTTCCTATCACCTTGACAATTATGCAAATGTTGGTATTTCATTTTTCCAAAGGAAATAATTCATCCTGCACTTGTTAGATAAACATTAAACACCTAATGTACAATTGCACCTTAAAGATCCATATGAAGTTTGAGGAGCCATTTCTTAGGGCAGTGATTTTCAATCTATTGATGATGACCCATTTGGGGTCACATATCAGATATCTTACATATTAGATATTTACATTATGAGCCATAACAATAGCAGAATTACAGTTATGAAGTAACAACAACAATAATTTTATTATTAGGGGTCACCACAAGACGAGGAACTGTATTAAAGTGTCACAGTATTAGGAAGGTTGAGAACCACTAATCTAGAGAATTCCAGATTATGTTTATATACACCTTGGGATTGTTTTTGAATCTGAAAATGGATAAAACTGGGATAATAATTCAGATCTCTAGTTGATTCAAGAAAAATAGCTTTTTTAACTGTTTTTAAATATCAAGGTTTCATATAAGATTAATCTTAAAAACCTGAAAGTTAATCCCATATATTGTTTCAGAGGAATTAAGAAGGAATATCATTAACCTTTGGTATTCTTTTCTTAAAACTGCTTCCCTCTCTTTGGTTTCCAATCACCAAAATATGTCTCTCATATTCAGGTGATGCCTATTTTATGAATTACAGAAATGCATAGTAATTAATCAAATGGCAAATAGCAAACCCATTGATTGTACTAGAATCTTGGTAATAAAAGAAATGAACTTTTGATTTGTTTATTAACTATAAGAAGTTTATCCTCTTCTATGAGCACTGAGTCTCTTTACTGTGCACTCAAAATGGCAGTGTTACTTTTGTCCAAAGGCTGGTTTAAGGGTTAGATAAGTATGAAACAGATGTTTCTCAGTCATGCTAAGTAACTGATAATTGTTCTTTAAAATGATTAACTGTTTGTCTCTACCACTTAACTTCTGGTGTCATCTTCAGTATTGCTGAATTCTTCCTCTAAGACATGATGAAGAAGGCCTCCTCAATAAACCAGCATATCTGTTTCAGATATTGTATTTAGTGTCTTTACTCTCTAGTCAAATGATGAATGGCTTAATACGTATCATTTAGAAGTGTGATTTGCTCTTTCTGTTAGTGAGTGTGGTTTGTAGCTGGTGACTTAGGTAATAACGAAGATGGAGACACTTATGGAATGGAACACCACAGGAAGACCAAAAGCATCAACTAACCTGGGCTCCTGGGAGCTCTCAAAGACTGAGCAACCAACTAAAGAATGTACACAGGCAGGAACTAGGTCCCCAACACATACATAGAAGACATGCAGCTCAGCTATCTCGTCTAGCCTCAGCAGGTGAGGATTGCCTAATCTGGCAGAGAGAGACTTGATGCACCAGGGTTGGGGAATACCGGGGGGGGGGCACCCTCTTAGAGGAGAACAGGAGGGGAGATGGAAAGAGGGACTCTGGGAGGAGGTACTAGGAGGGTAGCAGCATTTGGGATGTAAATAAATAAATAAATAAATAAATAAATAAATAATAATGACTTTTCTGAACTTTTATTTTCTATACTTCTGATGCAATATAGGGTGTTTTTTTATTCTTATGATTCAACTCCTCTTTGACTTCATAATATACTAGTAAGCATTATGTAGACATATAGACAGCAGTCTTCAAGTTACACCCAAATTCCAGAGCAGTGGGCATATGACCCTGTAATGCAGTTGGTGTGCTGGTAAGCTGGTGTAAAAACAGCTTGTTCCTTCTTATAGTCATTTTTCAGTCACTTTTTCTAGGCACATTCTTTTCTTGGAAATATGGAACTCCTAACAGATTTCGTTAGGAATGAGTCAGATTACTGCAAATTTATCAACAATTTAGTGGATGTTCTCTACACAGGAGGACAGCCTATTGATGTCTTAGCTGATATCAGGAAGCCTTTCACCGTGGAAAGGAATGAAGACTCCTGTTTTTGTTTTTTGTTTTTTGTTTTTTTAGAGTTTTGGTCTTTCCCCCAGCATTCTTGTATGTGCCAGATGTGGACTGCTGCTTAAAAAAATGATAAACTTTGAAGAAAAACTCCTTTTAAGTTTTACTTCCAAATATTTGATCAAATTGATGGAAACAAACTATGATGTTATTTCATGGACCAGGCTATGTAAGTTTTCATGCTTATCAAATCATCAGAAAAGCAAGGATTGTTTACCCTGATAGCAGAGTATGTATCATCCTAGCTGAGGATGACTTTCATTGCCTGATGCACCTGCCTCTACCTTTCAGGTGCCAGAATCACAGGCATGCTAGTAATCCCAGATGAAACTTTTATCAAGAAAATACTTATGCCTACTAAGTTTGAGTATTAAAATAACCAAATAATTTCTGAAAATTATTGAATTAGTATAATATGTCTTATTATTTTATTATAGTTCTTTTGATTTACCTGAATAAGCACATGCTTTTGGTATCATTAATGATATTTAGGGGCTATAATTGCTGTTTTATACATAACAGTACTGGCTTGCATTTATGTGGAACATTTTCCTCTGAATCTTTAATATATACAGAGTGTTGTTGGTATTGTAAGCTGTCAATGCTATAATTGTATATCTTTCCCTATGGGCAATATTATTATACACTAGGACATTTATTTCAAACAGTAATGGAAATGTCAAAAGATCAGAGCATATTGCCTCCCCTACACCTGGAACAGAACATATTCTTAATCAAGAAATTGTACATAGCATGCTATTGAGGCAAAAAGCACAAATGCAAAGAGAAAAAAATGTTTAGTATGAATGCAAGAGAAGCCAATAATAGAATGTGTCACAAAGTACATTGTTTCACGTATGCCAGGACATTTCAAAAGCTAAAATCCATGAAAATAACTGAAATTGGACAACAGAACATGATTACCTATCAGGAGTCTATTGTTTTGTTCTGAACTGAAAGGCAGATCACTATGGTATGTATAGTGGATTTTTTGGTTCCCTAGGGACATTTCAATTTGCTTTTTGCTGACTTTAGTGGTATTAACTGGCCGTGTCTTAAGAGTAATCCTTAATAGAGAGTGATATCTCTTCCTACTTAGTTCAGAACGGTAACTTTTGTTTCTCCCCTCGCTAATATATTACTGGCCAATCATCTTCAGAAATGAGAACATCTCTCCACATAATGCCACTGCTGAGTTTTCCTTAAACTGTACCCAGCATTGGGGGAGGTGTATTCTTATGATATTATAACACACACTTCACTTCACTTCAGTTTTTCCTTGCCTTAAGACTGCTCCCTGTGGAGCAGTGGATGCAGATGCCCATGGCAAACTTGGAGGGCCACTAGCTGCATTACTCTCACTTCAAAATAAGTTACTGGCCAGCAGTGTATTTTAGTCTATGCTCACATGACTAATTCTACACATAATGTAGATAATGCCAAGATTTTTTTTAATTTAATTTTTTTTTTTTACTTTTCACTTTTATATCCTATCCAGTTCCCTCCTCCTGGTCACCACACCCCACAATCCTTCCTCCATCGCCCATTGTCTTCTCCTCTGAGGAAGTGGGGGCCTCCTGTATATCCCCCTACCCTGGTATTTCAAGTCTCTGTGAGGCTAATAACTTTCTCTCTCGCTGAGGGTAGACAAAGCAGCTAAAAAGAGTTTTCTTTTGACATCACCAGATTTACAGTAGAAAGAGATTTCATAATCATATAATATCAACTTTAATGAATAACATGAAATTCTCAGAGAACTTGTATGTTATCAGCTTCGCAATACTCTATTTTCAATGCAATGACTGCAGACAAATACACTGAATGTTTTAGCAAACCTGACAAAATTCGGTGAAATCATTTTTTAAAAGTTCCATTCTTTGTAGGGTCACATGCCTTTGAACATTTGGATCTCATATTGCTTTTTTTCAGAACTGAGTAACTGCTGAGACAGAAGCTTTGAGTTAAATCTTCAGCCTCTGAAATTAATGTCATGTATATTTTTTAGAAGATAACTAAGACAAACACAAATTAAAAGATATATTTTTGGAATAGATTAGGGAATAGCACAAAGATATTATTTGTATTGGACTTTCTATCTTCCAGGTGAGAACATTCTTATGTAAGCAATATTCACTCAAGAGATTATTAAATTATTATGTACTTATGAGTTTATAGGCTTTATATGGGATACTGGGGATGCAAGAAGTGATTTCTGTTCTCAATGAACTTAAATGAAATTACATACCATGTTGATTATAAAATCATTTTTATATTGTGTTATGGGTATGAAATAGTTACAATAGGAATCTAATCTGACTTGGTGTATGTCTCTCTTTTCTGCTACTATGACAAAATAGTTTAGTTTATGTATTAGAAATGATAGACCTATTATTATCATCATTATTATAGAATTTGGAAAGATGGGAAGTACACAATTGAGGGACCCTCATATGGATAGTGCCTGCTCTTGCATCTGTGGTCTTAATCTGCCATAATGGGTTGAACTAGTCAAGAAATGGCTGAATTCACTTGTAATTTTACTACAACAAACTCACTCCCAGAGTAACAACATTAATCCATTGACAGATACAGAACTCATTACAAAATGCTACAGTTTCAGCAGATTTCAACATTTAACTGGGTACTAAGTTTCTAATGGATGCTTTGCAGACACATTCAAGCCACAGTAGATACAGTAGGGTATCCCAACCTCTGAGACTAGAAAGTGGACAGAGAGCTAAATTGTGAAGAATGAACAGGGTCATCTACAAACATGGAGGGTTGTAGGCATGATGATATTCTAGGAGGATGGTCACTTACACAAGAAAAGTTAGATAGAAGGTGGGCACGCTGGAAAAATCCACAAGTTGTTGAATCTAAAAGAAAACATAATGGTAAAGTGTCAGGGTAGGGTTGAGGAGGATAAAATATTTTGTCTTTTATATGCATTTTTTTTTCAGCTTGAACTTGAACATGAGGGCAATGGAAGGGGAAAGTATGTTTCCTTTCTTTCTTTCTTTCTTTCTTTCTTCCTTTCTTTTTTATTAGATATTTTCTTTATTTACATTTCAAATGATATCCCCATTCCCGGTTTCCCCTTGGGGGAAAAACATATTCTCTCCCCACTCCCCCTGCTCACCAACCTGCCCTCTCCTGCTTTTTCTTAATATCTTAATATGAAAATTAATATACCAACATATCTTAATTGATTGAAATCCAAAACCATGAGGAATTAGAAATTTGTTGATTGTCATCCAATGTTCTCTCTAATTTGGTAATTGGAAAAATAGGTCCAATATTGTACAATCCATATACAGTTTCTGCTTGTTTTTACTTGACAGTTTCTTGTGTATCACATAATGGCCTTGAAATCATTCTTTCTCTTATCTCAGCTTCTCTATTAGTAGGATTGTTTATTTGATTTTTTTACACTATACTATGGTTTTCAGAACAGCTTACATATTTCAAAAGTATTTTTACAGCCAAAAGAAATGTAGACAATTAACTAGGGAGATGGCTTGTAAGAGAACAACAAAGAGTGAGACTGAATGCTATGCTTGATGTTTGTAACTATTGTATCAAATTTGAAGAAGAGGACTTTATAAGTTACTCTTTCTCTGAGATGAATGCTTTTCCAAATTATCATAGCTAATGAACCAGATTCTTACCCTCACCTAATGTCTGTGCCACCCTCCAAGCAGAACCATTGTTCACTGAAACAGTTGGTGCATGACTTCATGGATAGACATCTTAATACACATACCATTTCTTAAATGAATGTAACCTGTTCTTTGTAGGATGAGAATAAAGTCACTCACTCAAGTCAATTAGCTTTGACTACAGCAGGAAGTCTGTATCCAAAAATCGTGCCTACCATTCATTCCTTGGTGCAGCAGAACTGTCAACTCTCAGCTTAGCTATGATGGAGGTAAAATCCTTTGGTGATATGAGGGTCATTGAAGTACAGCTTTATTACAATGAAATCCAATATCTAAAATTTGTTCTTATTTTGGGCTTGTACCACAGCAGGAGCAAAGATTTTAAGCTCTACTAAATACAAAACAAACAAACAAGAAAACAAAAGAACTTTATACATTTATGTTAATTTAAAACATATGAGTAGTGATGTATTATTTCAAATTATACAGTTAATATATTTGGAGTTATTTAAAATTAATATTGAGAAAAATGTATGTATTTTCAGTATTGCTGTAGACAAGCATCTATATAAGACTATTAAATTGATGGTTGTTTTATATCAAATGACCTTTATAATACTTTAAAAAAACCCAAATAACCAAATACACATACACACACACACGCACACACACACACACACACACACACACACACCAAATAAACCAAAACCAAAACATCAAAACAAGCAAACCTTTTAAAAGGGAGTCTGCTTCCAAAGCAGTGCAGCAGAGCTGTCCCTTGGAGGTCCATGATAGGTCACCAATGAGGACTATCAGAGCCCTTCTGAAAAGGCATCATATTCCCATTCATTTTGTTGGTTCTCAAACTTGTTTCGCCATTGAATTCCTTTCTCCAAAAGCACCTCTTGGGGATGGAGAGATGGATCACCAGTTAAAAGTATACATGTGGCTGCTCATGACCATCTGCAATTTTATTTTCAGGGGAGCTAACTCCTGCTTCTAGCCTCCACAGGCACCATGCATGCACCCGGTACCTGAACATAAATACAGCAACTGTATATATAAAATAAATACATAGAAATTAAAAAGAAAGAAAACCAATTTATATGTATGCTAATGTCATGGAAAAGCCAAGGACCTACCTAATTGGCCACATTGCTTGGCCTAATATTTACTGAACTAACAAATGTACAGAGATGCTCAAATTGAGAAAAACTAAGAAATTTGCATTTGGTTATATATGCTCCTTTTCAAATGAATGGAATTTTCTTTTCTTTTAAAATTTATTTCAGTTTATTTATATGTATATATTGTGTGTGTTTATATATGTATTGTATGTGCATGCTATAGGTATGTAGGTATCTGTATCAATTAACAATTTTCCAGCTCCACCATGGATTATGATTACTAAGGAGAATTTACAATCAAAAGATGTTAGTAAAATTAGACTGTATTTTACATAGAGCATGTAGTTACCAGCTGCCTTGTATCTTGGTACCACATTTCCATAACAATCTTTAATGGACAATTTTCACAAATGATAATCTTTTCTCATAAGTCTAAATGATGAAGACTGTAGGAAGAGTTAATATTCTTTCTTGTTTTATGCAGTAAGTGTGTGAGGGCTATGACATTTAGTATGAACTAAGAAAAAAATCAGTTATATTAGTGTGACATTACATTTTATTTTATTTCTCTTTCAGGTGACAAGTATCCTTCAATCTAGTTATTCATAGTGTAAATGGGTTAAATCTTCACTAAGAAACAAATGTTTCTGTAAGGAAAATAAATGAAAGAGTTATCTTCCTAAATAATTCAGGAGAAATGTCAAGAGATGCCTCCAATAAAAATGTAAATTGATTTTAATATCATTTTCAAAATGTATTAAGGTATTCTGCAGCCCATGGAAGGGTCACAAAAAATGTATGATCTAGTATTGTGTAAAATGGTGTCTTTCAGTCCGAGCATATTTATGGCTTTGGAAGTTCATTTAAATATTTTTGCATGTGTTTATACATATATGTCATATATGTGTTTTCACATATATGTGCATGCGTGGATATGTGTCAATCTACATGCACATGTATACATGGTTGATGTCAGGTACCTTCCCCTATTGTTGTCCATTTTATTTAGTGAAACCATTTTAATTATCTCTCATGAATATAGAGCTCTAGTTTGTTACAGGTGTCCTTTGTCTCTCTCTCATATGTTGGGAATATAGGCAGGCATCATGCCTACCTGGTTTCACTGTGGGTTTGTGGATTCTGGAGAGTTCAATTTCCAGCCCTCTCACTGGCACCACAAGAGTTTTGTCCACTGAGCCATCTCCCAAGCCCCTCACTTGAATATTAAGTGTTAAAAATCATGAATAATTTTGTAAAACTATAAACCAGCCTTACATTTTCAATTCTTTTCTTCTTGAAACTAAAAAGGATTTTTGTGGAAGTACCAAAGATTGGAATATAAAAATAGAAGTTACATGTTTGTTTTTTCACAAAGTAACTTAAAGCAGGATGTATAATGACAATAATGCAAAATACTCAGAAATAAAATAGCAACAAAAGGAGTAATCATTCCCCCAGAAAGATGCAAATACTTAATTAAAAAAATTGTCAGTATTTATAACAGAATTGGTGGAGTTTAAAGGCTAAAGGTTGGGACCAAAACATATTTTTGTTTCTGAGCACAGTCTTTAAGACTGAGTAACACCCAGTTTTCATGTCAGATGGCTATACAAAACATAAATCACATCAAATGTCTCTGTTCTAAAAAGCCAGAGGGAAATGATGAATGCAAGGATAATTAATTTAATCACTCTGTGAGCAAGTTTTTATGCTCCCCTATATACCTAAGAGATAAAATTTTATTTTTATTTTCAAATGAATGAAAATAAGCATGGAAACTGGTGAAATAAATTAGTTTTGTTTTACTTTAATATTTTCTTACATAAAAGACTATCTATAATATAAATGCCATTGAAAAGTAAGGCTATTAGATATTTTTCTTAAGTTAGTCTCCATCAATCTTTACATTAGAGTAATATGTGGCACATTAATAAGTTATTTATGAAACTCTAAAAACTGTAACTTTAAGATGAACAGCTCTATAGCTTCAATAACTTTGAGAAAGATCTTGTAGAACAATGTGCATTAAAATGTATTTACTAATAAATTTAAGTAATAACTAGAAGCCAAATTTACCTTCAAACCTGAGAAAACTTGAAAATATCATACCACATACAGAGATCTTTCCTAAATATTATGAATGTCATTCTCTTCCTAACCACAGTAATTATATGAAAGATATAACCATAAGACTCTGTTCATTAAAAAATGTCTTGACAGGCTGTGAATCATGATACAGTTGAAAATACACAATAGCCTCCTGTGTTTGTGCCTACTATAAAACTTGAAGTCTGAATACAAGTCCTAATTGTGCATACATGTGAATTCATAGATGTGAATCTCCAAGTCTTGAGCAAGGAATAAAATTTGTGAATAACCTATAAATGATCTAGAGTGTTCAGTTCTGATGGCCTTGAACAAAGGATCAGAATAATTTGAGAAAAATTAGCATTCATTGCTGACCCTTTACCCATTGAAATATACATATGGCATAGTTCCTTCATGTACTGATAAAAGGTAGAACAATACTGTGATAAAATTTTCCTCAGAGGATTTTGATTCAATTAATTCTTGATTTTAACATACACTACTTTTTAGAATAGATTTTAAGATTACAGTAAAACCGAATGGAAAGTAAGACATTCATCATATATTTTCTATGCCACCTCCATGCATAGCCTGTCTCATTATTGATGACTGACTCAAAAGAACATGTTGATTTTTAACTGATGAATCGACAATGAAGTATCAGTATTATCCAAAGTCCATTAGTTACAGGAGTGTTTTGCAGTCTATGGGTTTGGACAAAAAGTAGTATCTATCTACTATTATAGCCTGTTAAAGACTAGTTTGCCTGCCGTAAGAATCTTAAGTGATCCATTTATTTATTTTTTTTATTTTAGATATTTTCTTTATTTACATGCGAATTTCTCCTTTCCCAGTTTCCCCTCCAAAAAACAAAAAAAACAAACAAAAACAAACCCCTGTTGCCTCCCCCCTCCCCATGCCTGCCACCCCGCCCTCTCCCACTTTCTGGCCCTGGCATTCCCCTACACTGGGGCACAGAACCTTCACAAGGCCGAGGTCCTCTCCTCCTATTGATGATCGATTTTGCAATCCTCTACCATACACATGCTGCTTGAACAATCAGACCCCTCCATGTGCAGTCCTTGGTTGGTGGTTGAGACCCTGAGGATGAACAACAACATGAACTAACTAGTACCCTCGGAGCTCCCAGGGTGATCCATTTATTGATTCTTCCATCCATAGAGCCTGAAAACTATGGGTATGTTTTATTTTCTTTATTGGTTTGGCTTTTTCAGAGTGTCATATATGAGAATTGAATAGTACAAAGTCTTTTTTATATTGTTTCCTTTCACAAAGTAATATGAATCTGACTTCCCTTTGAATAACATTTTTATGCTCTAATATTCTATTGCCTGGATGGACTAACTTGGTTACATACCAATAAGAGCGTATTTGCCATGTTTAAGGGGTCTTTTGTGATTATAACATAATTACAAAATTTCTCTATTCCATGACTCTCTCAAACCCCTCCCATACACCACCACCCAGCTTTCCTTGAATTTGTGTCCTCTTTTTTGTTGTGTAATGGTGATATCAACACATGTGCAGGTAAGTGGAAATACATTTTTGTCTACTTTGGGGAAGTACCAAAGAGTGTAATAGCTAACTAGATAACTTGGTAAGAGTGTATTTCCATATGGTAGTAAAACTTTTCATTTCTATCAGCAATGAATGAGGTCTCTTACCACAAATCCTTGTCAACATTTGCAAGCCTTCTACATCCAGAAGCTGAAGGGACCTTATCTGGAATCAATGAGAGGTAAGACCCTTGGTCCTGTGAAGGCTTGATGCCGCAGTGTAGAGGAATGCTAGGGTGGTGAAGCAGGAGGTGGTGTGTGTGTGTGTGTGTGTGTGTGTGTGTGAGCACCCTCATAGGAGCAGGGTAAGAGGGTAAGATAGGGGGTTTGCAGAGGGGAAACTGGGAAAGGGGATAACATTTGAAGTGTAAATAAAATATCCAATTTTAAAAAGCTTATGAAAAAAAATTGTATGTGTAGTCAGAGTTTGTAAAAGTATAAAAAAATTACAGTTTTGTTCATATTTCTTAACTCAAATCATATTGTCCAGAGGTCTCATCTGAAAAAATGTATTACAACAAATATTTCAGAAGATTAAACAGGTTAATATTAACAATAAATTAAAAAAAAACTTAAAATAAATATTTTACACAACACACATCATTAACATCCCTCTCTTACTAAGGTTAGAATTTCCAAGAGAAAACTTGTTTTACTTAAAAAGTTCATTCAGTTGCAGTCCCGAATCTCATAGAGAACCTGACTGTCATTCAAAAGACCCTGGATCCCTTCCTGTGCCACAAACAAATAAGTACCATTTAAAAAATTCTCTGACTTAAATATAACTTTGCCCCCCAAAATTAGAATTTACTGATTCCTATAAACATTTCCCCAACACTTTGATTGGGATAGCAGTTAATTTCTCAATTTTGAATACACTAGTGCCCTATAAAATTGAGTTTCCTGAGACTTTGATTTCTTGTATCCTCACAAAAGGTCTCAGACTCCTCCAGCACACTGAGTATCATTCCTTAGAGAAAGGCACAGTAGAGTGTGTGAGAGGGCACACTGGAGTCAAGGACTGGGATTCAGTTGAGTGACTTTAGAGAAATCGACTATATATACCCTTTGCTTTTTCATGTGTAAGAACAGATCAATCATTACTTCTCTACAAAGTTCTTGTGAGTGTCAAGAGATAAGGCTAAAAAATTGTTATTTCTGTTTGTTAGAATTGAAGTTTTGAAGGACATTGCAGATATGCCTTTTAACATAGCACTAACACTGTATCACCCTTAAGTAGGGTCTTTACACTTGTTGATCTTGACTTAAATATTTTTTACAGTAATTAATTATTGTATATATGCATATATGTTAATATATAAAACATGTATATATAATAACTAATATACAAAATTGTCACATGTAGATATTTATATTAATAATTATATTACTATATGCATAAAAAATTTTAAAGAATGAACACCTAAAACTCAACTGGGCATTTTTAATAGATACATAATGCCATGTAAAGTATAGAACATAGTTTTAATAGGGTTATTTAGCTCTTTGTAGTCTAACTTCTTCAGTTCTTTATATATATTGGATATTAGCCCTCTATTGGATGTAGGGTTGGTAAAGATCTTTTCCCAAATTCTTGGTTGACATTTTGTCCTATTGGCAGTGTCCGTTGCCTTACAGAAGCTTTGCAATTTTATGAGATCCCATTTTCTAATTTTTGATCTTAGAGTATAAGCCATTGGTGTTGTGTTCAGGAAAATTTCCCTTGTGCCCATGTGTTTGAGGCTCCAGAGAACCAAATAACCCTATTTAAAAATGGAATACTGAACTAAAGAAATAATTCTTAACTCAGAAATCTCAAATGGCTTAGAAGCACTTAAAGATTTGTTCAACATCCTTAGTCATCAGGGAAATGCGAATAAAACCAATGCTGAGATTCCACCTCACACCAGTCAGAATGGCTAAGATGAAAAACTCAAGTGACAGCAGATGCTGGTGAGGATGTGGAGAAAGAAGAACACTACTCCATTGTTGGTGGGATTGCAAGGCTGTACAACTACTCTAGAAATCAGTCTGGCAGTTCCTCAGAAAATTGGATATAATACTACCCAAGGGCACCTCTATACCACTCCTTGGCATATACCCAAAAGATACTCCAACATATAACAAGGATACATGCTCCACTATGTTCATAGCAGCATAATTTATAATAGCCTAAGCTGGAAAAAACTCAGACGAATGTATACAGAAAATGTGGTAATGAACAAATAGAAAAGCAGGCCCTCCAGTCAACCAAAGTCCCAAGCCGAGCCCCAGCCAGAGCAGTCATTTAAAAGGATTTGTAGCAGTAAAGAAAAAAACAGATCCAACTGAAGAATCTTTCTGCATATCCAGGTAAGATCACCATTTTTCTCTCCTGTGACTTTCTAAGGTAAGACCAGCCAGGCGGCACGGGCCTCAGAGTTGCAGGGCAGCTGGAACTGGACCTTTTCTTTCTTTGTTTTCTTTCTTTCTTTCTTTCTTTCTTTCTTTCTTTCCATCTTTCTTTCTTTTATTACATATTTTCCTTATTAATATGTCATGTGATATCTCCTTTCCCAGTTTCCTCTCCAACCCCCCAAAGAAACAAACAAAAACCAAAAAATAAAATTAAAATAAACAAAAACAACAAACAAACAAACAAAAAACCCCGTTCTGTCCCCCAACCCCTGCTCACCAGCTCACCCTCTCCCACTTCCTGGCCCTGGCATTCCCCTACACTGGGGCATAGAACCTTCACAAGACCAAGGGCCTCTCCTTCCATTGATGACCAACTTGGCCATCTTCTGGTACATATGCTGCTGGTGCCATGAGTCCCACCATGTGTACTCTTTGGTGGGTGATTTAGTCCCTGGGAGCTCTGAGGGTACTAGTTAGTTCATATTGTTGTTTGTCCTAAGGGGCTACAAAATCTTTAGCACCTTGGGTCCTTTCTCTAGCTCCTTCATTGGGGACCATGTACACAGTCCAAAGAATTGACTGTGAGCTTCTACTTCTATATTAGATGGGTACTGTCAGAGCCTCTCAGGAGACAACTATATCAGGCTCCTGTCATTCAGCACTAGCTGGCATCCACAATAGTGTCTGGATTTGATGATTGAATATGGGAAGGATTCCGAGGTGGAGCAGACTCTGGATTGTCCTTCCTTCAATCTCTGCTCCATAGTTTGTCTCTGCAACTCCTTCCATGGGGTTTTTGTACCCCCTTTTAAGAAGGAATGAACTATCACAATTTGGTCTTCCTTCTTCTTGAGTTTCTTGTGGTTTGTGGATTGTACTTTGTGTATTCTGATCTTCTGGGCTAATATCCACTTTCTATCTCAGACTACACCTAGGAGGGACAGTAGATCCACAGCCCTCTCTGCAACTTTCCCTCAAGCAGAGAGCCTGTCTCCAGGGTGTGCTCTGAGCCCAGGACTCAGGAGGGACAACTTATCCACAGCCCTCTGTGCACAGGTCTTACCACAGGAGAGCTGATCTCCCAGAAATGCTGACACAGGCTTACAGACCCAAAGGAGGAACAAGCTCCAGCCAGAGACAGCAAGAACATCTAACACCAGAGATCAACAGATGGAGAAAGGCAAATGCAAGAATCTTACTACTATTAGGTTCTGATTAAGCTAAGTAGTCTTGGTTTCTGTTGGTAAGATTCTTTCAGGTGTTTTGGCTTCATCAGAACCTAATACTCCCACCACAGCAAGTCCTGGATATCCCAAAACACCTGAAAAGCAAGATTTAGATCTAAAATCATATCTCACAAGGGTGGTAGAGGAATTTAAGAAGGACATAAATAACTCCCTTCAAGAAATACAGGAGAATACAGGTAAACAGGTTCAAGCCCTTAAAGAGGAAACAAAAAAATTCTTTAAAGAATTACAGGAGAACACAAGTAAACAAGTAGAAACCTTTAAAGAGGAAACACAAAAATCCGTTAAAGGATTCCAGGAAAGCATATACAAACAGGTGAAGTAATTGAACAAAACTATCCAGGACCTAAAAATGGAAGTAGAAACAGTTAAGAAATCACAAAGAGAGAGAACTCTGGAGATAGAAATCCTAGGAAAGAAGTCAGAAACCATAGATGCAAGCATCACCAACAGAATACAAGAGATAGAAGAGAGAATCTCAGGTGCAGAAGATACCATAGAAAACATTGACACAACAGTCAAAGAAAACACAAAATGCAAAATGTTCCTAACCTAAAACATCCCAGAAATCCAAGACACAATGAGATGAACAAACCTAAGGATAATAAGTACAGAAGAGCATGAAGACCTCCAACTTAAAGGGCCAGTAAAAATCTTCAACAAAATTATATAAGAAAACTTCCGTAACCTAAAGAAAGAGAGTCCATGAACATACAAGAAGCCTACAGAATTCCAAATAGACTGGACCAAAAATGAAATTCCTCCTGCCACATAATAGTCAAAACACCAAATGGACAAAACAAAGAAAGAATATTAAAAGCAGTGAGGGAAAAAGGTCAAGTAACATATAAGGGCAGACCTATCAGAATTACATCAGACTTTTCACCAGAGACTATAAAGCAGAAGATCCTGGGCAGATATCATACAGACCCTAAGAGAACACAAATGTAAGCCCAGGCTACTATACCCAGCAAAACTCTCAATTACTATAGATGGAGAAACCAAAGTATTGCATGACAAAACCAAATTTACACATTATATTTCCACAAATCAAGCCTTCAAAGGGTAATAAATGGAAAACTCAACACAAGGAGGGAAACTACATCCTAGAAAAAGCAAGAAAGTAATCTTCCAATAAAACTGAAAGAAGATAGCCACATGAACAGAATTCCCACACTCTAACAACAAAAAATAACAAGAAACAGGAGATAATAAGAAGGAAGAGATGGGTTAGGAGATTTCTGGAGGGGGACTAGGAAAGAAGACTACATTTGAAATGTAAATAAAGAAAATATCCAATAAAAAAAGTTTAAAGCAGTTAAGGAATGTAGTAGCAAAGAGAACATCTCTTTGTGGCATTATTTCATCTTCCTATTGATTGAATGGCCACTGAAGGCCTGGGAGTTTATTGGTCATGTTTCTAGAGCAGAAAGCAATTTCCAACTCCCTACTCATCCTGAGCAATAGTATGTCTAAAAGGAAAGCAAAGGCTTCATTTTCACAGGCTTTTCTTTTATAGATCCACATGCTCATTTACGTAGCCCTTAATGCTATTTAAGTAAGAATCAGAAGAAAATGAAAACAATAGGAAGCTTCTTTTTGATTGATACTTTCAGTGCTGGGAAGTTTCTTTTTTATCTGTTTGTTTGTTTTTTGTATCCTATATTGCATATCCTATAGAACCATGTTGAAATCTAATATCTCTTTTTTGAAGCTTTCCCCTACCATTGTAATGTCTGTGTATGCCACACACACACATACACACACATAAATATGTACCTCCAATATTTATGCAACATATTCATCAGCATATATATCTTGCTTATTCTGAAAAATAATTTTTGAAGTAATGATTTTATAGATGTCTTGATAAAGGGAGATGTTGAAATAATATTCTAGCTAGTTGAAAAAGAGATTAAATTTGATATTTTCATGGTAGAATATATATACATATGTATATGTATATTCTCTATATTTTATTTATATATTCTCTATATATTTCTACTATGTTTATACATTTACCAAATTCTGCTTTATTTAAACCTATATTTACATAACTACACAATAGTATTCTAACTCATTTATTGATTTCATAATTTTTTAAGCATCTACTCTAACCAAAGAAGGTCCTCTGTTAAATATTGAGAATGAAGTAGCAGAAATATAAACAGTGTTCATCCTTTAGGTGCTATGGAACACATTCTAGAGTTATGGTATATTTAAACTTCTGTTTTCCAGTCTCACACAAAGAGTTAACCTTAACTTATGGTAATGTTTTAACAAGTCTTCTTTGAACATACACCCCTTCATTACTTATGTTTAGAGAACTTCCAATGATATTTTCCTAGTCAACTTGCAATTATATTAATTCATAATCCTGGAGGTTTTATAATGACTACTAAGAATAAAAATGAAATAATGTACTTTTTTTTTTACTCAAAACAAACTGCTGTAGTGGATAAACTATGCTGTTGTATTGTCTCCCATTCTGGGTAAATGATCTCTGATGAGTTATAGATTAGAACAATCTATACTGGGTGTTTATAAGACATATTTTGCTAAGGAAACAATGGGGTCATAATTTATTAGTATAAAGAATTTGAAACACACAGATATATCATTCCTAAAACATTTCTTAATAGGTTATACAGTGAGAAGCTATTAGAGATGGCAAGGAAGAGTTTGCAAAATGACAAGTCCAATAAGCTGTATGGTCAGCAAATTCAGCATGATCCTTCCTGGACTGGTGTGAATTTTCCTTGAGATTTTTTGAAAAGTTTCTTTGACCTTGTTTATGCTTTAATAACAAAAATACCAAATACACTCCTTGACACACACATATCCCCCTCATGATGTAAGGTTGTAAGAGCTGAAATTAGCATAAGGAAGTGGGTACATAAGATATACTGAAATTGACTTGGAACTTGAGGGCCAATAAAATATGAACTTGTGTTCTGATTTCACCAGTTATTCACCCCCTAGTCTTTTGGTTTCAAATCTCTGAAGCATTTGTTGCTTCATTTATTCATGATGGTGTAACATCTTTCACTATGCAATATCTCATGATGTTACTGTAAGATCAAAGGGGGAATTTGGATATTATCATGTTCTGGGAAACTGCAGAACTAATAATTATATCTACTTTCAAGAAGTTTTGCATGAATTAAAGAGTAAAAGCAGGCACAGCAGTTCAAAGAATAGAACTATTTTGTCCTTCCAAAATCCATTATATTATAGTTGCTAATTTAAAATTAGAGACCAAGAGTTCTTCAGAATACAAAGGCTGACTGAGAAATAAGAAATTCTGTCAGAAATAAAAGATCAGTTCTAAGGGCAACTGTCCTGAGACAACAGCAGTATGACCAAGTAGCAGTTAGAAACATTTCTGTCAGTTCTGAATATGTTTTAGCATTTTATAAGAATGTGGAATAAGCATATAGTATTTATTATAACTTTTTGGCATTAGAGAATGGAGAAAGTATGACAACACAAAGCTCTAGAATAATAGCTCTGCTTCTAATACAATTGCCTGCTGTTGCTTGACTGACTGAGGTCTGTAAGCAGCTAGCCACGACACCTGATGGAAAGTTTCAGGTTAAGGGCATGATACAGACTTAGGAATATAGAACCATCTCTATGTTGTTTTGATAGTTTGGCCCAAAGTAATTAGCTAAAATTTCTCCTTTCTTTGACCTATAATGAAAATTAAGACATCACAGAACTTTTTCCTTTGCTCCTGTCTTGTTTTTAGGCAACATCTCACTATGTAGCTCAGGCTTCCTTAAGTCTTCCTCATTCAGTCTCCTGAGTGCTGAGTTAGTAGTTACGAACCTCCACACTCTGCTTCAGAACCTTTTCTTACCAAATTCCTAAAGCCAGTATTTCAAAAGGGAACCTGATTTTCAAATAAGGTAATTTTACATCTAATTAATTATTATGAGGTTGTGTAGGAATGTTGTGTGTCTTACTACAATATGGCAATTATATTCAATAGAAAACATTTAAACACAGAGTTAGACTCATACAGAGGATAAACAATATGAAGAGACACAGTAGAAAGTGACTATCTTTCACTACTTTGCAAGCCAAAGAAGGAGTCCTAGAATAAATCACAGTGTGCAGAAGGAACCAATCGTACCAATTTTTTAGATTTTACCTTCCAAAACTGAGAGATAATAAATGTCTTGTGTAAACCATTCCATTTGTAGTGCTTTGTAATGACAACCTAAGGAATTAAGAGAGACCAAGTCTAACTATAGGCTAAGAAAGTAACTAAGGGGCTGGAGAAATTGAAGAAAGAGTATATAGTGTGTGTGTGTGTGTGTGTGTGTGTGTGTGTGTATCCAGTGTGTTCTGATAGATCAAATTCCTTAGGCAGTTGGAAACAAAATACAGAGACCTGCCAGATATTAAGGAGAGAGAGAGAGAGAGAGAGAGAGAAAGAGAGAGAGAGAGAGAGAGAGAGAG
Source organism: Mastomys coucha (assembly GCF_008632895.1). Taxonomy (NCBI): domain Eukaryota; kingdom Metazoa; phylum Chordata; class Mammalia; order Rodentia; family Muridae; genus Mastomys; species Mastomys coucha. The sequence continues at coordinate 66,475,115 of NW_022196914.1, read as the reverse complement.
AGAGAGAGAGAGAGAGAGAGAGAGAGAGAGAGAGAGAGAGAGAGAGAGAGAGAGAGAGAGAGCGACCTTGGAACACAGATCTAAATGATGATTCCATCAAATTCATATCCTTCAGAGGTCAGGGAACACTGTAGAAGCGTATGCAGAAGGTATGAGGAGACAGAAGGAATGGAAAACAGCAGAAGAATAAGGTCCTCTAGAACAACTGAGCAAAGGCAATATGAACTCACAGAGACTGAAGCATCAAGCACAGAGCCTACACAGGTCTTACCCAGGACTTCAGCATGTATACTATAGCTTTTAGTTTCAAACTTTTATGAGACTCCTTGATGTGTAAATGAGCGGGACTCTGATTTTGTGCCTTCTCTTTGGGCTCTTTTACTTTTCTATTGCCTTGTCTTCTCCAACTTCAATGTATATATGCTAGATTTTGTTTTACCTTATATTTTATTTTGTTATATTTTGTTGTTATCTCATAGATACCCACAGTTTTTCTAGTGAGAGATAGAAAGTGAGTGGATCTGGGTGAAAGAGGAGTTGAGAAAAGAACTAGGAGGAGTAGAGGGATTATACTGTATGATAGAATTATCTGTGTTTAATAAAAGCAAAAAATGAAATGGGAGTTTAAACATGTTTATCCTTGTGAATTTTACATATGTATACACAAAGTATGATCATATTTACCAGTTCCCCTCTATATACCCCTCAACATATTCCCCTCCAAACTCATGTCCATTTTTTAAAATAACCCACTAAATACAAGGGGTGTAAGGATGTGGCCCCATCCACTAAAGCATGGGAAACCTACCAGTGGCAACACGTTAAAAAATCGAGAGATTTTTTCCACCTTCACTACAGTTCCTCAGTGATGAGTGAGGCCAAAGAATGATTTGATCTTGATCTCTTGTTTAAATAAACATGGCTGCTTTGATTTATGAGAGTGATAGACATCTCCAGATGGTACCCATTGTACAGCACTCCTCCTTACCCTCCAGCTCTTACTCTTTCTGCTTCTTCTTCAGCAATGCTTCCGAAGCCTTAGTGGTGGTGGAGAGTGATACATAAATATATAGTATATGGAAATTCTGTCTAGGGCTGTACTCAAGCTCTTATGCTCAGCACTTTGACCAGTTATTTATCTCACTGTTAACTGCTTCACATTATAAGTTGTCCCTGTGATCAAGATTGTCAGCAGCACAAGTCAACATAACTATAAATATCTAAGAGGTATATTGACAGCATTAAAATTCACTAAGTTAACAATAGCACATTCTATTCTTAAGGCTATGACTTCTCAAGCCAAGGACTTTGGACCAGGAATTCAGTACTAGGCATGAGATTCCCTCTTGTGGGTGTGGTCTCAAAGCTAATTAGAACATGATAAGTTACTCAAGAACATTCAAGTGTAGGATTAGAGATATTTATATATCTTATAAGAGCAGAGCTTCTTCCTCAAATTTAAGTTCAGGAAATTGAGAAACCAAATGATTATGAAGAAGTCAAAACAACAACTACCCCAAACTTCTGCTATCTTCTTTAAATGACAAATCTTCTGAGAAAACTTTAAAACATTATATAATTTTCATTTTCATATGGTACATGAATAAAAGGACATGATGACTAATTTTGACTAAATAAAATATTGTAAATATAACACAACATTGAAAGACATTTAGTGTAAACTTCTGCTTAAGGTATGTAATGCCCATGTTCAAATCCAAAAAAGAATTGACCATAATGCATAATAATAATGATAATAATAATAATAATAGACAAATTCACATATATGAATAATTTTAAGTTTTATATACATTGGTATAGTTTATAGAAAAATAAAGACTTGATATGAAAAATATTTTATGGCTAGTATTAATTTATGTGCCCAACTAATATACAATGTTTTCCACACTTTAGTTGTTTCTATATCTGTCATCCTTTATTGCTATATGCACTTAGTTACTTCTATGGTGTCAGAAATTGGACATCAGGTCTTGTGCATACTGGGCTGTCACTGATAAGTGCTGAGTTAGAGAGAATTGAGTTATTGACTTTGATTTCTCCTTACTTTTTATTAGGAGACAAGTTCACATTAAATTTTAGATACTGCTTTTAAATTTACTTTGTGATGCAGGCTTGCTTCAATCCTGTAATCCTCATGCTTCAGCTGCCAGTGTATCTGGGAATATATACCAACAGAGAAAGTATTGTATATATATGTATGTGTGTATATGTCTGTATGTATGTGCACGTATGTATGTGTGTGTGTATCCAACACACTATTATTATGTTTAAAGATGATTACTTCTACCAGAAGCAGAGAGCCAGCTACGGTAGCTAATAATTGCTGATTCATTCAGATTTACTTTTATAAGCATAGTAATAAACAGAGTCACAAGTATCATCTTTTTTTTTTTCTATGAGAGCATTCGATGCAGTGATTAGAGGCTCATCTCAATACTTTCTGGCTCTCACCAGTAATGAAAAGTAACTGTGCTGGTTGTGTATAGTAATTTCAACCTAAGGAGTCTATTGGAAGATGCATTTGCTTCCCATCAAGGCAGCTGGCCCAGCACTTCAGGAAGTTAGAGCAGGTTATTCCTTCATAGGTCAAAGTCTGCTTGCCAGTGTTGTATATATTGACCTGTCCAACTCCCTTTTCGTGATTGATCACTTTGCCACCCAGAGGATTTCCTTGCTGCTGTAGCCTAGCAAAGTTCTCCATAAGGCTTTAGATAATTAAAGATCCTCCTTTTTTTTTTTTTTTTTTTTTTTTTTTTTTTTGCCTTGGAAATCCATAACTTTCCAGGAACAAAGAAGGCCCTGCACTCTGGCAGTTGTTATTTTTGCTATAGAACATTGATTTTTCCCTTTATTATCAAAGGAAGCCCCTATATTACAGAGGATTGCAATGTATCTACCTTTAGGTTTAGTAATTTTGCACATTGACTGACAAAGACATTATCAGCAGTGCTCTGTTGGCTGAAACATATGGAGAACTGTTTGTCTGTTTGTTATTAAAGGAATGGACAAATCATTCATCATCACCTGCCATGAGGTGTGCTTGCCTCCTAGCATGTGACCACGACATATGAAAACAGAATTGCCATAATTGTGTGAACAGGAAGAAGGGCCCCCAAAGCTTCCTGATGCCTGTATCCCTGTATCCTCCCCCTTTTAGAAGCCAAATTACTACATTATTATCAAATTTACTGATTCATTCAAATTTACTTTTATAAGAGTAGTAATAAACAGAGTCGTTAAATAAAATTGTCTCCAGTATTTAGACTTGATGTTTTAAAAAGATTAATACAATACAAAAATGCTTGGATTTGCAATGGTGTCTTTATCTGGATGGGGAGCAACTTTTTGATTTAGTCAATTTTAATATTAATGTATTTTTAGACACGTTTTATTACTTTTGTATTGTTGAAAAGTATATAGATGGGTAAAAAGTGAGATTTATTTTTTCATTCCTTTTGTGATCTAACACATCACAGAAATGTGACATCTTAAATCTTTATGACACTGATATTTTTGGGACACCTCTCTTTCAATATTATACTAATTCAGTGAGTTTGTTTGGGCCACTTTCCTTGTAGAGCTCAACTTTCTCTTGTAATAACTGAATCCTCAGTGAGGTCCATCTTAATGAATTCCAGATAGTCATCTCTCTTATGTAGGGAACATAAGAGAGAAGAACCAGACAGTAGACAAATGGCTTCCCCAGTATCAAAGGATGAAGTGAGTAACTCTCAGAAACATTTATTTATTATTGAATTTCATTATTGAAAGCAAATGTAGTAAACGTAGTGTGGATCATTTGAGTCTGTGGATTATTAGATGTCTCAGTATAATTCAAGAATGATCGTGTTCGTGAAAATTTTTAATTTAATCACTTATTTATTTATTTTACACTCCATATTTTATTCCCCTCCAGGTCCACCCTCCGACTGTTCTACATCCCATACCTGCTCTCCACTCCTGTCTCCACCTTGATGTCCCTACTCCCCACCCCATACCCCATCAGAACTCTAAACTCTCTGGGTCCTTCAGTCTCTTGAGGATTAGATGCATCTTCTCTGACAGAACCCAGACCCAGCAGTCCTTTGCTATATATGTGTTGGGGGCCTCATATCAGCAGGTGTTTGCTGCCTGGTTGGTGATCTAGTGTCTGAGAGATCTCAGGGGTCCAGGTTAATTGAGACTGCTGGTTCTCCTACAAGGTTGCCCTCCTCAGCTTTTTACAGCTTTTCCCTAATTCAACCACAAGGGTCAGCAGCTTCCGTCCATTGGTTGGGTGCAAATACATGCATCTGACTCTTTCAGCAGCTTGTTGAGCCTTCTGAAGGGCAGTCATGATAGATCCCTTGTTGTGAGTGCTCCATAACCTCAGTAATAGTGTGAGGCCTTGGGACCTCCCCTTCAGCTGGATCCCACTTTGGGCCTGTCACTGGGCCTTCTTTTCCTCAAGCTCCTCTCCATTTCAATCCCTGCAGCTCTTTCAGACAGGAACAATTATAGTTCAGAGTTTTGACTATGGGATGGCAATCCCCTCCCTCACTTGATGCCCTGTCTTTCTGCTTGAAGTGGGCTCTATAAGTTCCCTCTCCCTACTGTCAGGCATTTCATCTAAGGTCTCTCCCTTTGAGTCCCGAGAGTCTCTCACCTCCCACATCTCTGGTGCATTCTGGAGGGTCCCCCAAATCTCCTATTTCCAGAGGTTGCCTGCTTCCTTTCTTTCTGCTGGCCCTTGGAATTTAGTTCTTTTCCCCCACCCAATAACCAATCATGTTCCCCTCTCTGCCCCCATCCCCTTTTCTTCCCAGATGCCCCCTATCCCCTTGTGGTTGCTTTCTTCTCCCTCCCAAGTGGGATAGAAGCATCCTCTTGGGCTCTTCAGCTGGTTGACCTTTTTGAGTTCTGTGGACTGTATCTTGGGTATTCTGTACATTTTTTGGCTAATATGCACTTATTAGTGAGTACATATCATACATGTCCTTTTGGGTCTGAGTTACCTCACTCGGGATGATATTTTCTAGTTCCATCATTTGCCTGCAAAACTCAGGATGTCCTCATTCTTAAAAGCTGAGTAGTATTCTATTGTGAAAATGAACCACATTTTCTGTATCCATAATTCTGTTGTGGGACATCTGGGTTGTTTCCAGCTTCTGGCTATCACAAACAAGGCTGCTATGAACATAGTGGAACACATGACCCTGTGGAATGGTGGGACATCTTTTGGGTATATTCCCAAGAGTGATATTACTGGACCTTCAGGTAGATCTATTTTTAATTTTCTGAGGAACCTCCAGGTTGATTTCCAGAGTGGTTATACCAGTTTGCAATCCCACCAGCAATGGAGGAATGAGTGTTCCTCTTTCTCCACATCCTTGCCAACATGTGTTGTCACCTGAGGTTTTGATCTTAGACATTCTGATTGGTATAAGGTGGACTCTCAGCCTTGTCTTGATTTGCATTTCTCTGATCATTAAGGACTTTAAACATTCCTTTAGGTCCTTTGGAGCCATTAGAGAATCCTCAGTTATGTGATAAAATCTGTATGGTATTGGTACAAAGACAAACACATTGATCAATGAACAGAATCAATTAAAAAATGGGGTATAGAACTAAGCCGAGAATGTTCATGAAATTTTTAAAAGAATTATGAGAAAATAATTTCTATTTAATTTAAAGAGACTAATGTACCTAAAAGATACTAAAAAAAAAAAGTTGTATTAATGCTGAAGAGGTACATACAGAGAAATAATTCAGACTTGTTGTTGGACCATCTCCTAGGACTGATACTTTCAGGAAGAAATGACCACATGCAAACCCTAAGCCCTTAAAGTTTCAATTATTATTGACAGCTAAACAGATACAAGTAAAAGAAACTCAAAAGGACTAAAATACTTTATGGTGAGAACACAGAACTATATGATCTACAGTAAAATAATCTGTTGATTCCTTTGTGTCTATCTAAAAGTTTTGTTTTATTGTGGCTATTGAACAGGGGGTACACTGTGGAGAAAATTGCAAGGTAGAACATTTTGATTGTCATTGTTACTTCTTCCTCCATTTGATGCCATAGAATCGTTTTCTGCCTACACACATATTAGAAACCTGTGGTCTAATGAGTCTAAAGCTCATTTCTAATACCTACTCTCATGTCCTTTTTTTCTAAGTTAAAAGTCATTGATAGTATTAGGGACACTTGGGTTTAAGGATTACAAAATGGACAGTTAATTAGGATAATGTATTCTAGCAAAGTACCCCAACTAACTCTACTCCATTACAGATTTAAATAATCCATTTAAAAATGAAAATGATAATAAAGGACAAGAGTATCTTTTGCCAGGAAAATTATACAATACTAAACTCTAAGCAAAATGAAGATAGATTTTACTTGGTATCCAAGTGAATACTTATCACCAGTCCCAAGTATTAACTGTTGCATAACAAACTGGCCTCTGATGAAAATATTTTAAGTGAAAGAAGTTCTTATGCTTCTATGTTGTGCTCTTGTATATGTGTTTTATAAATTGTCACATGGTTGTCATATGGAGACTGGGCTGCATGTCAAAAGGGGGTCTTTAAGAATGCTGCTCATGGATGCTGGTGGTTGCACAGTGGGAGGCCAGGTAGGTTGCTGAATGAAGAACTTGTGTATGTCCTTTCTGTTTGTCAATTTCCTTAGCAAGGTGCCTTAGCTTCTGAAGATAAATCATAAGAATGAATATTCCAAGAAATTGAAAGTTGTACAGCTTCTCAAGACCTCATCCTGGGAGCCACTGACTACCACTTCTGTCACATTCTACTGATCCAATAGCTGAGATACAAGACAGAACATTAGAATCTATCTTATTATACAAAGGTGGCAAAATGACTTGAAAAATAACATGAGGAGCTATGGTTTAGGCCACATGAAAATCAAAATTTCTACAGACTTAATGGGGTGCTCAGTTTTGTTTTATACATTTTTTTCTGTCTTTTAAATTATGTATGTAGCAATACAATTATTACAGGGTTAACCAACAATTTTCTTATAAGATTTGATTTCACAGGATGGAATCCATGCCTAGTAGTGTATATCTTGTCAAAAACTTATGGCATGGAGTGTGTATGTGTGTGTGTGTATATCATAAACCCTGGGGGGGAATATACTATTGATATTTTGGCAAATGAACATGTTGTCCAACTGCCACACACACACACACACACACACACACACACACACACACACACACACATAATCATTAAGAGCAGAGGGATAAACTGTACTGGTGTCAAGCTCACTTTCCTCTTTTTGTGCCGCCTAGGCTCCAGTCCATGGGATTGCAGTGCCCACATTTGGAGTAGGTTTTCTTCCTCACCTAGACCTTTTTAGAAGAGCTCTTATAGACATAAGCAGAGAGGAGTTTCTATTCTGGTTCTAAATTTTGTGAAATGAAACTTTATAGTATATTCACATTGTAGTTGGGTCATTCGATTCCACTTCTTTTGAATTAGAGTCAGCGATATTACTTGACAAAAGGATCTTATTATTTAATATTTGTGCAGAGATGGGAAAATGAGTAAATATATAGAGGGATGGTAGATATATAGATAGATGATAGATAGATAATAGAGAGATAGTTGATAGAGAGATAGAGGATAGATAGATGATTGATAGATAATAGATGACTGATAGATGATAGATAAGAGGACAGATGATAGATAGATAGACAAATGATAGATAGAAATATAGATAGATAGATGATAGATAGATAGATAGATAAATAGATAGATAGATAGATAGATAGATAGATAGATAGATAGATAGGTAGGTAGATAGGTAGATAGGTAAATAAAGTAGGTGGATGGGGAAACAGACAGACAGAAAAAACTATTCACAGGCAAAGTATAATCTAGAATATCTACTTTCTTTACTTCTTGATATATTATGTGTACCCAAAAGTCCCTTGAAATGCTCTGTTTTTAATTCCAACTTTAAAATGATGTATTAACAGTTTATATATTCCACATTAAAATCTAAACTTTAAGTTCTGTAAGTACCAGCACTTACTTAGGGAACAAAGATATCTTGATATGGTTCATGAAAATGACAACCAGGCCTGGGTTGAAGGGGTCTCAGTAGGCTGAGGCACAGTTGAGTTTACTGCAAGCAATCAGATTTTTTTTTTTTTTGAGACAGGGTTTCTTTGTATAGCCTTGGCTGTCCTGAAACTTACTCTGTAGTCCACGCTGGCCTCAAACTCAGAAATCCTCCTGCCTCAGCCTCCCAAGTCCTGGGATTAAAGGCATGTGTCACCACTGCCCAGCTACAATCAGATATTTTTTTACACCCTTGTCAGAAACAGAGTACAATAGCAGTTTCCAGTAAAACTATGGTTGTAGTTGTCAGAATAGGATGAAGTTTGCAATCTAAACAGGGTACACAAGGTTAATGTCTAAGACTAATTGTCCGGTGTAGCTTCTGTAAGTTTTTCTGATTCTACAGAATGCAGAGATACATGGGTGGGCTGAAAGTTGTACTGCCTGAAGGGGTGCCATGGTTACTCAGGAACTTAAAGGTGTACAGCTCCCCAGCATTCACAAACTCTAATAGGAAAGACCTAAAACAGGCTGGTGAAGGCAGGTAGACCAGGCAACTTCATGACTCTATGCTGTTCCCCCTTATTTATTTATGTTTTTAAATTTCAGGTTATGTAAGCCATCCTTCAAAGCAGATATGTAGCAACAAGTGATTCTTAAGGATATTATACTTATGAGTATAACCAATAACAAAATCCACAGAGACTTTCCTATGGACCACAGTTTGAGAATCCAATTACAGACAGAAAAATAATGACCAAAAATCTTTGCTAGGTTTTGCACAGCATTGGAAGAGGGTAATTCATCTAACTTTGAGTGCTCAATAGTTAATATTTCATCATGCAAAGCCTAAGCATCAATACCCATATTGTAATGTGGTCATATTCCTGTGAGGTGATTATTAATCTGACTCTAATTAAGTTGAGTATCATTAACATAGACATGAATGTTATTCTCTTTATAGTTAACAAATCAAAACACAGGAGGATCAGGTACAATAAACTTGAAATATCTCAGCAGTAACAGATGCATTCAACAGAAATAACACAGCCAGGAAGAAGAATTTTGCAGCCACAGCTTTCCACTTGAGAGCTCACTAATTCTTTTCTCTCAATCACTGACTTCTTCATCTAAGTCATTGTTGGTAGAGGGACTCTGTTCTTCTTGATTCAATGACTCCATCTAGCCATTCTTTTCCACTGCTTCAGGTGTATCCTCTGTAGATGCTTTTGAGTTCATCTTCCACAGGTTGAGTCAGTCTTTCAGATGTATCCACTGGCTTTTCAGCATTTGAAGAAGAAACACAAATATTGCCTCAGCTCCAATGTAACACTGAATCCAGGCTGTCTGCCTTAGTTATAGTTTTACACTGGGAACAGACACTATGGCAATGACCAAGGCAAGTCTTATAAGGATAACATTTATTTGGGGCTGATTCATAGGCTCAGAGGTTCAGTCCATTAACATCAACATGGGAGCATGGCAGCATCCAGGCAGGCATGGTGCCAGAAGAGTTAAGAAATCTACATCTTGTTCGGAAGGCAAACAGGAGAAAACTGGATCTCACTTGAATAGGAAGAGGGTCTCAAAGTACATCACAGTGGCACACTTCTTCCAATAAAGCCACACTTACTCCAACAAGGCCACATTTCCTAGTAGTGCCATTCCCTGGGCCAAGCATATTCAAACCATCGCGCTGTCCAAATGATCTGACATAAAACCTTTCAAAAGACCCTGGCCCAGAATTTTTGGTAGGACTCAGAGACGTTCTTCAGGTGTATGGCCATTCTTGTCAAATTTTATAAATTTAAAGTATATGAAATAGAAGATAGACTATGAGGAATAGCTGTATTGCCCTTCTCCCCATTCTTTATTTTAAATAACATTTACATGCTGCATTAGATCTTTCCACAAAAGATTGACCTTGGGGTTATAAAGAGTGCCTGTGATGTTGGTTACAGCATACTCTTAGAAAAATTCTTAAAAAGGCTTGGTACTGTGTGCTGAACCATTATCAGGTTTAATATCTTATAGCGGCCTCAAATAACACAGGATCTGAGAAAAAATGTGGTAACATTGTTATCTGTTTCTCGTGGTAGAAGAACAGTAAAAACGAGCAATGAATAGGTGTCCACAATGACATGAACACACTTTAACTTACCATAACTTGGGACATGAGTAACATTCATGTACCAATGTGATTTGACGATAATCATGTGGGAGTTACAGCATAGGAAGGAAGGGACCTTACTTTAAGTTTTACACATGAATGGCACTCCTTAACTTTCATGTGAGACTGATCCTGATGAAAGCTGACTTTTCAGTGCAGAAGCATTTTGATAAAAGTGTGTATGACATTCTCATGTTTCATTTAGGATATTAGTTCATAGGAAAAGAGGCAATGCTAAAAGCCTTTGCATTTCCCTCAGACAAAGGTCCTGCAAGATTAGAATGTGACCTAATATGGCAACATAAACTATATTTCCCCATGTGTACAATTCCTGTTGAATTAATTGTAATCAATCATGAATAGAGGTATCTGGTGGAATGATTCATGTTGGTACAAGATACTGCCCTGTCCGCACTATGTATTTAGAAGCAGAATGTAAGTTTAGTGGTTAAAGGTCACAAGATGCTGCAAGGTGATGCAGATCATGCATAACACCATCTATTGTGCATCCAGTATTTTTTTTGGGGGGGGGTGAGTAAAAATCAGTGAAGTATTTCTAAAAACCTTAAAAAAATTGTGGCATCTATAAAAACTACTTTTGCAGAGAATATTTGCCGAAGCCGAGTGCTTTTAGGAATAGGATAGCATGTTTTGATTTAAAAAATCAATATGAATATTGGAAGGAATGTGTTTACCAATTTGAAAGGTATGTAAGCAAAAACCATGGCTAAATCATCAAAGTAACAAAAATTATAACTATTTTTATCATATGCAATACAAATTTTTGTTGTCTGAATGACTACTTTGTGTAAGATATGCCTTGAATAATCAATTCAGCAAGCATAAGCCAATGTGAAAAGATAAACTTTTTTGAACTGATAGATTTATCTATTCTATTGACCCCACATCTCAAAGAAATTTGGTGGAGATGTTGGAAGAAGGGATAACTAACAATCCAGGAACAGCATGGGAAATACTCTGAAACTGGGTATTTATAAGCACATTTTCCACCCACTGTAATACTATGTGTGCAGGCTCTGTCCATTCTCTAGAAGAGGAGGAGGAGAAGGAGGAGGAGGAAGATCAGGATTCCTAGTAAAGACAGCAACTAAGGGATGCAGGAATTTTTAGTTGTGGGAATTTTTAACATAGGTCTGATACAATTTATATCTTCCAGTAGTTTCTGAAGATCGTTTATTCTTTAAAGTGTAGTCACTAATTTCTATCTTTGGAGGAATGATTGCTGAAGGCTTTATCAACTTTTCTAAATACACCATTAAAATAGTATATTATATTTTCTCAGGAGCTATAACCATTCCACAATGGGTTGTTTTAATTTTTCCCTCAGCAAACAAATCTTCTAGAATTCTACTATTTTCCCCAGTCAGGAAAATATCATCCATACAATGTACAATAAAAGCGAGAGGAAATAGTTCTCTAGTTCCATTAAACCAGTAGCAACGAATTTTTGACCCTAATTTGTGCTATTTGCCACTTCTGTTTTGTTTTGTTTTGGGTTTTTTGTTTTTTGTTTTTTTTTTGTTTGTTTGTTTGTTTGTTTTTGAGACAAGGTTTCTCTGTATAACCCTGACTGTCCTGGAACTCATTCTGTAGACCACGCTTGGTCAAATTCAGAAATCGGCCTGCCACTGCCTCCCAAGTGCTGGGATTAAAGGCACGTGACACCACTGCCCAGGTATTTGCCACTTCTTGAGGCAAAACTTTCAAATGACTTCTTTTCATGTAAGTCCAGAAAAGTTACATTGAAAGCAAATCTTTTACAACTTTTAGAATGCAAAAGTATAGTTTAGAAACAGTCTTTAAGTGTAGCACTATACTCAGCCACTTCTTAGGTGAGAATCTTCCTTCGTAACCTCAGTAGGAGAGGACACAAAGGAGTGGGGAAGCATCTCTGTGGTGTCAGTTTCCACACACTTGATGGATGAGGGCTAGTAATGGAGGGAATCAGAACAGGAGGGGGCCTAAAATCAGCACCAGGACAAGGAAAACAGTCAAACAGTCAACTTCATCACACAGGCACACTAGATAATAGATCTTCACATCCTAATTCTTCTATGCCTATTGTTCTGATTTTTTCTATCATTTTTACTTTTTAATTATGTCACTTTTATTTATTACTCTTTCCTTTTTATCATTAGAGGTTTTCTTTATTTGTATTTCAAATGTTATCCCCTTTCCTGGTTATCTCTCAGAAAACACCCTTATCCCATCCCTCTTCCCGTGCTCATCTACCCACCCACTCCTACTTCCTGGCCCTGATATTTCCCTACACTGGGGCATAGAGTCTTCACAGGACCAAGGGCATCTCTTCCTATTGATGACTGACAAGGCTATACTCTGCTACATATGCACCTCAGGCCATGAGTTCCACCATGTGTACTATTTGGTTGGTGGTTTAGTCCCTGGGAGCTCTGGGGGGGGGGGTCTGGTTGTTTCATATTGTTGTTTTTACTATGGGGTTGAAAACCCCTTCAGCTCCTTGGGTCCTTTCTCTACTCCTCCATTGAGGACCCTGTGCTCAGTCCAATGGTTGCCTGAGAGCATCCGCCTCTGTATTTGTCAGGCACTGGTAGAGCCTCTCAGGAGACAGCTATATCAGGCTCCTGTCAGCAAGCACTTCTTGGGATCCACAATAGTGTCTGGGTTTGGTGACTATATATGGGATGGATCCCTAGGGGCAGTTTCTGGATGGCCTTTCCTTCAGTCTCTGCTCTACACTTTGTCTCTGCATCTCCTCCCATGGGTATTTTGTTCCCCCTTCTAAGAAGGAATGAAGTGTAGGCAATAACAAGTTTAAACTGGACATCTCTTATAGCCAGAGGAGGCTTCAAGTGTGAGACTAGGCTGAGTACAATTGAATGTTGCCCAAGGGTTTCCTGTGGAAATCCTTAAGCCACTCAGGCTGTTGCTCAGACAAAAGATTGCTCTCTACAAACTGACCATGGAGCCCAACTGCCAACAACAACACCCACACAAATCATTAGGCCTAGAGAAGTTGAACTGGTGGCTACCTGAAGCCTTCACCTCTATGTTCTAGTTTTGTTGAGGAAGGTTCTCTGGAGGCTACTGAAAGAGAAATGTGGACACCAACCCAGCCACAAAACTTCTGACCTACAATCTGTCTTGACAAAACCTCTGACCTGTGATTTGTCTTGTCTATAAAATATGCTAGGGCAATGATGGCATCGAATTTGTAGACATAGCCTACCAATGTCTGAGTTGACTTAAATCCCACTCCATGAGAGAAGCCTGCACCTTTCACTACTTGGGTAACCATGAACCAGATACAAGATAGCCCAGAGACCTGGGGTAAAACCTAGGTAAAACAAACAAACAAATGAACAAACAAACAAAAAATAATAAAATGATTCCTACCAACACTCTGCTATACTCATTGATCAATAGCTCATTCACTAATCATCAGAAAACTTCCTCAGGAATCCAATGGGAACAGATGCAGAAACCTAGAAACAGTCATTATGGAGATAGACTACATAAATTGGAAGTCTCCACCAAATACCTCTCCTCAGAGCTTAGGGAATCTCATGGAGGAGGAGGCAGAAATATTGTAAGAGTCAGGGGTTATGGAGTACATTAGGAGAACAAGGACTTCTGAATAAATTAAGCGTGGTACATATGAGCTCACAGAGACTGAAGAAAAGCATACATGAATATATACCTGGTCGACAGAATGCTAAGAATTAACATAGCATTTTTATGTGCCTCCTGACTGTGAGAACTACTGGGTCTCTGACACTTGTGCCTGCTGTTGACATGATTTTTTTCCTATTGGATTGCCATGTCCAACTTCATTTTGATAGTTTTTGCTTCATCTTATTATATTTTATTTTGTCATGTTTGGATGTTATCTCTATGAAACCTGTTGTTTTCTAAGAATAAAGAGAAAAGGTATGACTCTGGATGCAAGGAGCAGTGGGGAGCAACTGGTGAAAGTAGAGGGAGGAGAGACTGTAATTAGGATATACTATATGAGAAAAGAATTTATTTTCAATAAAAGAAAATATCAAAGAAGGAAAAGTGAAACAGCAGTTATAATCTTTTAGTTAACAACAACAAAGATGTGCACACATGTTCACACACACATACACACTCACACACATATGCACAAACACAACTAAAAACCACTGCTTTAATTCATAAAATGACCATGTTTTCAAATTGAACTATTATTATGTGGGAAAAATGTCTTGTTTTTCTTTCTCCATCTTTCCTACTCTCCTAAGTTCACTGGGAAACTGTATGAGTAATATTTTCAAATTATTAATGACTGGTTAAAAAAGAAAGATTAATCATGACCCAGCAACAATGAATAAGTACAAGTATTATCACTTTAGAGTATTGTTAACATAATTCATTCCTATAATATCACTGTCTCATAAATTTCTGGATTTTAACAAAAATAAAAGAAATTTTCATATAGAAACATAATTCATTTAGAGATTTTGGAAGGAATTTGAGCATTTTATCGACTTTGACACATGAAAATCTTCACTGTAGCTACAGTGTATACATTTCTTATGTGATTACCAATCTAGACAGTTTGCTACTGTTTAGCCAACTGTTTATCTAAAAAGGTTTCACCAATCAGGCAATATACACTAGCTGGTCCAAGGCCCCCAACACATGTACAGCAGATGACTGCCTGGTCAGTGAGAGAAGATGCATCTAACCCTTGAGAGAAGAGACTTCAGGCCCCAAGAAATGTGGAGGCCTGGAAGGGTATGTATGTGGGTGTGTAGGGGTATAGGGACATCATCTTGGAGATGGGAGCTAGGGAGGAGGATGAATGGGATGAGGAACTGTCAGAAGTTGGGCCAGGAGGAAAATAATGACTGGAGTATAAAAAGATTAAAGATGATGATGAGGATGGTGATATGATGGTGATGATGATGATGATGATGATGATGATGATAAATGACAAAATAGAGTACTTTCCGTATTAGAAAAAGAATCATTTTAATATAAGACAAAAATTGGAAAGTGCTCACTTAAAATTAATATTTTCTATGGTCAATGAGTTTTAAAGATAGTTTATTTTCCTTGCCTGTCTATATCTTTTAGAATTGTTATTGATAACTATTTTACATGTATTTTGTGTGTGTGTGTGTGTGTGTGTGTTTGTGCATGCACATATATGTGCATGCTCGTGCCTGAGTTAAAATGTGCTACATACATCATGCATATAAAAGTCAGTACAATTTGAGTGAGTCAGTTATCTCCTTCCATAGTGTGGATTCTAGAGATCAAACATAAGACTTGATGACAACCTTCTTTAACTACTGGGCCATTTCATAGTCACTTAGTATTGTTAATAAACCAAATGCATGGGAGTCCCTTTATTAGGACATAGATAATGACACATATACAACATCCAGGTATATTTTTTTATTTTTATTTTTTTAATTTTCTTTAAAAAATATCTATCTATCTGTCTGTCTGTCTCTCTGTCTGTTTATCTATCTGTCTATCTATCTATCCATTCGTCCATCCATCTATCTACCTGTCTATTTATATCCCAAATGCTGCTTAAGCCCAGACCCCCTTGGAGAGTTCTTCCTCCATTCCCTTCCTCTTTGCCTCTTGAAGGACACTCTCTACCCTCATATTCCCCATCCTGGTGCACCAAGTCTCTGGAGAATTAAGTGGATCTTTTCCCACTGAGTCCAGACATGAGAGTCCTCAGCTAATAAGTGGTAGAGACCTCAAACCAGCCCGTGTATTTTCTTTGGTTGGTGGCTCAGTCTCTTGGAGCTCCCAGGGCTCTAGGTTAGTTGACACTGTAGGTCTTCCTTTTGGCTTGTCATCTCCTTGAGGGCTTTCAATCCTTCTTCTAACTCTTCCATAGGGGTCCTTAACTTCTGTTCCATGTTTGTCTGTCTCAGTCAGCTGCTAGGTAAAACTTTTCAGAGGCTGCTATGCTAGGCTCCTGTGTGTAAGCACATCATAGCATCATTAACAGTATGAGGGATTTGTTCCTGCCCATAGGATGGGTCTCAAAATGGATCTGGGTGTATTTTTAAGAGTTTACCTTATGATTACAAAATGAATTTTTTAATTCAATGTCTCAAAACCTTTAACAAATATATATCAATGTAAAAAATACTCTTAATAATTGCCATAAGTCTACTAATCTAGAGCAGATGGAAGTAACATGATGGGAATTGTGTCTTATTTTCTGATCTCACTGTCTGGAATTTTAATTATAGTCTATGAATTCAACACCTATGCCCTGCTATAGAAGTCAGTCGGGTGATTTTCTTGTGCTATTGTTAAAAGAACAATCTCATATCCCTATCCAATTCAAATGGTAAGGACTCAGTACTGGGCAACAAAGCGGGGGAACATTCTCTGTAACTACAGCAGTGGGGATGCTTGGCGTTTTGCAAAGCTAAAAGAATAGCAGCAATAATAAAGCATCATGCCGCATTATTACCCATTATTCCCAACACCAGGGATAATGCTAGGCATTTTCTTGCCAATTATTCTCAGGCAGGAACTGAGGATTCAGCTTTCGTTTTTGATAGGCCAGAGACTCGTACTTTATCCATTTATATCCTCTAACATCTACTCACAAAATAAATGGTCTTGAAATGTCAAACAGCAGTTTCAAGCATGAAAGACACACAAGATCCAGGAAAAATAAAATTATGGCTTTTGGATATGCAGTTTTCCGTGGATGTCTATGAGGAGAGTCCTTTTAGTAACCCATGTGGGCAGCATAATCTGTAGCTCCCTAAGTTCCTCATGTAAAATGCATCAGATTTACCTATAACCTATATCCATCCAGTTGTAGATTTTTAAACCATTTTTAAATTACTTATAATACACAATGAAATATATATGTGTGAACTTTTCTATAGTGTATAGTTTAGGAAATAATGACAAGGTCGTGCTGTCCAGTACACATGGATTTTTTTCAAAAATTTTTGATTTAGGCTTCTTTGAATTCTCACATAAGGAATGATAACTGAGCTTGTTGTAGTACTACAGGCACCTCAGAAAATAACTAGTTTCTATTCCTGAGAGCAACCCTGAAGCACAGGACTCATTCCATATGCATACTACTCTTCCAAAGCTGAATATCTACCCAAACTTTGAATGGCTATCAGGGCTAGAAACATATGAAAATGGGGGCAGAAATTGTTATTTCCTCATAATTAAAGTGTTCTGTGAGAAGTATTACAAAATATTATGCTAACAAAGTAAAATGGCATAGGAACAAAAGCACTTCACATTCTTCTGGGACAACAGAATTCAATATAGTTATGTTTTTAAATGAACTTCCAGGTTGTCTCAGCAAGAGGCAAATAGCAAAGCTGTAATTGTTTGTAGACACATTGGTTTAGTTACATAATCAAGCAAATTAATACATTTTAAAAAATTGGTGGCAATCCTGGCATATGTTTAAGCTATCTTATTTGTTAGGTAAAATGAAATTTTGCCTAGAGATTTCTAAATATTACTGAATTTTATGGAATGGAACAAAACAGTGATTTGGAATGGGGAAACAGGTAAAATTCAAGAGAGGCCTTTAACTCAGGTGACTAGAGTAAGTCAATAGAGAAGGATAGGGAGTGAAGATAGTAATATAACCCTAATGATGTCAGAAAAAAACCACACAGAATCATCATTCACTGAGCTAAATTTCATGTAAAGCTATGTATATACATGTACATACAAATATACATGTGCATAGGCATATACATATTAATACAAACATATACATATACTCACACCCATACCCATACCCACACACATACCCATACACATATATAGTTTGAAAGAAGTTTTCACACTTGGGCTGATAATACCACAAACTTTGAGTTGTTGATCATGAAGGTCCAAGAGATACTCCAAACAATATAGGCTAGTACTATTGATCTTGAATGCCTCCTAGAGTTTGAAGGTAAGTCCCAATTGTTCAATTCATTATGAAGCTTGGAAACAAGACTCAGAGGATTTGACCTGGATGTCTCCCTGATGAGAGCTATCTTTTATATCACTGGAAGATGCTCAGCAAGTTTCCAAGTGAAGTATGCAACCAATAGTCCTACCTGACTGTAATGCCTAAGAACCACAGTGATGCCCAGCAGAACACATTAACCTTAAGGGTATTACAGGGGCACTCTTATTTTGGTTAAAGCATACACATTATGGCAGTAGGTGATACACTGTTATTCTCCGAGAACTCTAAGGGTCAAATGCCTTTTTTATTTTATGGATTTCATAAAACTATTGTAGTCAAAACTACCTGAAAGCACAAGAAGGATAAAGCATAATTTTAGGATAATACATACAGCTTTATAATTCAATTCTTGTTGTTGAGGATATTCTTTCAAGCCTGCATATTAGTGTTTGGCCAAGATAAAACTCCCAGTGGCATATGTGGGAGTTTCTAAACTCAGTTTCTGAATGCATTTTCAAAAGGTGACTATAAACATTATGGCTGTATTGTTAAAAAGCAGTCTAAAATCCACTCTGAAAACAATGTAAATAATACTAGGTGGAGTGGAGTTTTAAGGTTCACTTACATAACATGACACCGTGAGGTAAAATGACAATATTGAATATTTAAAGTAAAATTCTCTTAAGCTGGAGATGTAGATTAGGCATAAAATAAATGACTCACATGTGTATGGCCTTGAGCTCAACTTAGAAAGCAAAAGAAAATCCCCACAAAATATGGAGTTTGAAAATATTGTCTTTAGCAGCATATATAAATAAAACTTCTTTTTTAAAAACTTCACACAGGGAACTTTTTGAAATAATATTCTCATTCTACACTTTTTTTTCCTTCATGAATTCTAATTATGCCAGGGAATTCTGTGGAACTAGTTCAGAATTTACCCTGTCTCCTAAAAATGTAGAATTTCTCAAGCCAGAAGAAAAGAAATCTACTCAAAAGAGAGAAGCAAATATAAAAGACAATTAGGGCAAAGTTATGGTTTTTTAAAGCATAGGTTTCTCTGTTTCTCTCCAGCATTAAAAGGGAAGGAAGACAAAGTCAAATTATGCTCAAGATATAGTTATAATTAGCTATGACTTCAATGTGCAAATTTTAAATTAGGGTAAAATTATTTAAATGCTAACAGGTATATATGCCTCACCACAAGTAGAAAATATGATTAAATTCTAGAACTAAATTTGATTCTCAGAGCTGGGTTGAGAACGTGTCTCTTTAGTAGCTTAGCTGGGATCCAGGTAAAGTTAATTGTTATAGATATATACCTGTTCTGTCCCAGCAGAATTGAGGTAGGGAAGAATATGGATGTTGTATGTTGAGAGAGAAAGACAGTTTTCATTTCAATGCCATTAAAAATATATTGACATCAGAGTCAAGTGATTTTGTTTGTAAAATATAAATGAGAGACTTCTTTCTTAAATATATAGTTTTAAAACCCATGTACTGGGCAGAAGTGACAGAGAAGCTGGGTCAGTGTCCTTCCTATCTCATCTATACCCAGGAGGTACTTCTGTTCCACAGCCCTCTGTGCACCTTTCCTGCTAAGGGAGAGCTGGTCTCTCTAGAACTCAGGCAAGATTGCCATTTTCTCTCCAGTGTCTTTCTAAGGCAGGACCAGCCAGGAGGCACAGGCCACAGAAGTAGCAGAGCAGCTGGGAAGATAATCCATCATGATCAAGTAGGCTTCAACCCAGGGATGGTTCAATATATGAAAATCCACCAATGTAATTCACTAAAACTCAAAGAAAAAAAACCATATGATTATCTCATTAAATGCTGAGAAAGCATTTGACAAAATCCAACATCCCTTCATGATAAAAGTCTTGAAAAGATCAGGATTTCAAAGCCCATATCTAAACATAGTAAAAGCAAACTTGAAGCAATCCCACTAAAATCAGGGACTAGACAAGGCTCCCCACTCTCTCCCTACCTAATCAATATAGTGTTTAAGTCCTAGCCAGAGCAATTAGACAACAAAAGGAGATCAAAGGGATACAATTTGGAAAGGAAGAAGTGAAATTATCACTATTTGCTGATGATATGATAGGATACTTAAGTGTCCCCAAAAATTCCAATAGAGAACTCCTAAATATGATAAACAACTTAAGCAAAGCAACTGGATATAAAAGTAACTCAAGCAAATCAGTGGCTTTCCTCTACACAAAGGATAAACAGGCTGAGAAAGAAATTAGAGAAATCACACCCTTCACAATAGACACAAATTATATAAAATACCTTGTTGTGACTCTAACTAAGCAAATGAAAGATCTGTATGACAAGAACTTCAAGTCTCTGAAGAAAGAAATCGAAGAAGATCTCAAAAGATGGAAAGATCTCCCATGCTCATGGATTGGTAGGATTAATATAGTAAAAATGGTTATCTTGCTGAAAGCAATCTACAGATTCAGTGCAATCCCCATCAAAATTCCAACTCACTTCTTCACAGACTTAGAAAGAGCAATTTGCAAATTCATCTGAAATAACAAAAAACCTAAGATAGTGAAAACTATTCTCAACAATAAAACAACTTCTGGTCGAATCACCATCCCTGACCTTAAGCTGTACTACAGAGCAATTGTGATAAAAACTGCATGGTATAGGTATATTGACAGGCAGGTAGAGCAATAGAATATAATTGGAGACCCAGAAACGAGTCCACAAACCTCAATGGTCACTTGATCTTTGGCAAACGACCTAATACTTTTTTTCCAGTGGGAAAAAAGGCAGCATTTTCAACAAATGGTACTGGCTCAATTAGCTGTTAATGTGGAGAAAATGCAAATCAATCCATTCCTATCTCCTTGTACAAAGCTCAAGTCCAAGTGGATCAAGGGCCTCCACATAAAACCAGATACATGGAAACTAATGAAAAGAACCTGGGGAAGAGCCTCGAGCACATGGGCACAGGGAAAAATTTCCTGAACTGAACACCAATAACTTAGGGGGGAGAGGGGAGGCAACAGGGGTTTGTTCTTGTTTTTTGTTTGTTTGTTTGTTTGTTTGTTTTGGTTGGTTTTTTTTTTGGAGGGGAAACTGGGAAAGGAGAAATCATATGGCATGTAAATAAAGAAAATATCTAATAAAAAAGAAAAGAAATTGAAAAATGGGACCTCATAAAATTGCAAAGCTTATGTAAGGCAAATGACACAGTCAATAGGACAAAATGGCAAACAACAGATTGGGAAAATATCTTTACCAATCCTATATCCAATAGAGGGCTAATATCCAATATATACAAAGAACTCAAGAAGTTAGAATCCAGAGAACAAATACCCTATTTAAAAATGGGATATAGAGCTAAACAAAGAATTCTCAACTGAGGAATACCAAATGGCTGAGAAGCACCTAAAGAAATGTTCAAGATCCTTAGTCATCAGCAAAATGCAAATCAAAACAACCCTGACATTCTATCTTACACCAGTCAGAATGACTAATATCAAAAACTAGGGTGATTGTAGATGCTGGCAAGGTTCTGGAGAAGGAGGAACACTCCTTCATTGCTGGTGGGATTGCAAGCTGGTACAACCACTCTGGAAATCAGTTTGGAGTTCCTCAGGAAATTGCACATAGTATTACCTGAGAACACAGCTATACCACTCCTTGGCATATACCCACAAGATGCTCCAACATGTAATAAGGACATATGCTCCATTATGTTCATAACAGACTTATTTATAATAGCCAGAAGCTGGAATCAACCCAGATGTCCCTCAACAGGGGAATGGATACAGAAAATGTGGTACATTTATACAATGGAGTATTACTCTGCTATTAAATACAATGAATTTATGAAATTCTTAGGATAGATCTGGAGAATATCATCCTGAGTGAGGTAATCCAATCACAAAAGAACACACATGGTATGCACTCACTGACATGTGGATATTAGCCCAGAAGATCAGAATACACAAAGTACAATCCATAAAACACAAGAAACTCAAGAAGAAGGAAGACCAAAATGTGGATAATTCGATCCTTCTTAGACAGGGGAACAAAGTACCCATGGAAGGAGTTGCAGAGACAAAGTATGTTGGAGAGACTGAAGGAAGTACAATCCAGAGACTGCTGCACCTGGGAATCCTTCCCATATTCAATCCACCAAACCCAGACTCTATTGTGGATGCCAAGAAGTGCTGGCTGACAGGAGCTTGAGATAGCTGTCTCCCGAGAGTCTCTGACAGTACCAGACTAATACAGAAGTAGAGGCTCACAGCCGTCCATTGGACTGAGCACAGGGTCCCCAATGAAGGAGCTAGATAAAGTATCCAAGGAGCTGAAGGAGTTTGCCGCCCCATATGAGGAGCAATAATGTGAACTAACTTGTACCCTCAGAGCTCCCAGGGACTAAACCACCAACCAAAGAGTACACATGGTGGGACTCATGGCCCCAGCTGCATATGTAGCAGAGGATGGTGTAGTCAGTCATCAATGGGAGGAGAGGCCCTTCGTCCTGTGAAGGTTCTATGCCCCAGTGTAGGGGAATGCCAGGGCCAGGAAGAGGGAGAGGGTGGGTTGGTGAGCAAGGGGAGGAGGGAGGGAATATAGTTTTCTTTTTCCAGAGGGGAAACAGGGGAAGGAGATATCATTTGAAATGTAAATAAAGAATATCTAATAAAAAATAAATTAAAAAAATAAAATTGATATTGAAAAAAATAAACCATGTACTTCCTTTACATTAAAAGGTACTCTGTTACATAGAGTCTAAGTCAGTGTAAGTCTAGATCTATAATAAGTACAGATACTTTCTGGAAGCTCCCTTCTACACTGTATTCTCACAGGAGTAATGATGTTGGCCTAAAGGGCCAGTGGAACTCTGGTAGTAATGTTTGCACCTGCCTGCAAGTCTCAATATTTTGATTATTGCTATGGTGCCTTCATCCATCTTTGAATGTAGCATTAATAACATGATTATGAAGAAATAAATATTTGATATTAAATTATTATTTTCAATCTTGAGAAAAACTTTATTACCTGGATATTGATGAACTTTATTTTTTCACAAGAAACTGGCCTATAAATGATGTCATGTGGGTTACGGCTAATACCTTACTGAACCCTAGTGCTAGAACTCTGTAGAAGAGCACTAGGTGAGTAGTTCAGGGATAGATCATCTCTCTTACATGTTTGTGCAAAGCTCTTTGTTCAGTTTTCACACTTGTAGTTGTGGCTTTCATTGAACTTGGAACATTACCTTATCCTCCTAAACTTTATCAAATATATCTAAAATATAGTTTCTGTAAGTGCTTTGATTTTTCAACAGATATTTTGGCTAATTTGAGTGGATTTTGTTGGCCTCATCTTGTTTTCATTCAGACATATAATAGAGAAGAACCAAAGGAATTCATCAGAACATTGCCCAACCAGAGTTTACAGAAAGGTAGGAACTTGACATGAAATCTCATCTGAGTTCTACTTGTTTCATTTTCTTATTCTACGGATTCATGCTAAGTTTCAATGACAGACTCCAAGATGTGGATTCTAAGACTGGATATCATTATACCCAGACATGTTTCATACTTCCTCACTGTGAGCTGTTGATGTCTTTGTAGTAGACTCTACTTTAGTGAATAAAGTCTAAACATCTGCTCAACTAACTTCTTGGGCATTCCAAGTTTTGCAGACTGTAGCATGTGTTTTCAAAGATGCCTTCCATTTATATCCCATTTAAAATTACAAGCTACTTGCCCTTATTTTGAGACTTTTTTCAGACTACTAAACTACCTTTAATAAGTCATAGAACTCTTGGATTATGCTGGTTATGTATTATTTCATCATCTGAAATATCAGTTCCACAATGACAGAACTATTGTCTATTTTGTGCCATATTATGCTTGCCTCATATTAAGTGTATATGTGGAAAAAGTACTGAACAAAACCAACAATCCAGATAAAATCAATTAAAATAATAGATAAAATGTCCAACATATCAAATTATTGCTACTACTTAGTAATCAACCATAGAACGATTTTCAAATTCAAATGTTACATGATAAAAAGAAGAAAATTTACATTTAGAATACACATACTTTAGTTATCTTCTACTTATTTGTTTGAACTTCTTATTTTAAGTAGATATGTTAAGGATCCACTCAATCTCTATACCTAAAAAAATGGTAGAAAATAGAGTTTGTAGTTTGCAGTTTGGTGGGTGAAATGCATATTTCTTTGAACCAGATATTTTTAGAAGTCTTAATAAGTTGACTAAAGGGTAGATTCATGTACATTGTTTGCTGTAGGTTTAGAATGTCATTCATTTTGCTGGGATAATCATTGATTCATTTTTACCTATCATTAACGTTCTTGTTTTTTCAGCACACAACCTGAGTCATTCAAGTGCAAGCAAAACTATTTAGAGATGTCAGTCTCCTTGTTAAGAGAATTAATTCTTTACAGTTTTACATTTTAAAGCTCCAAACCACTTGGTAAGTGACCTAACCTTTAAGTGGCAAGAAGTGATGCTTGTTTTGCTTTAGGTGGATATTCCCCAGGAGAAAATCACATAGAAAAGAGGTGGCTATCAATAACCTTCAGACTCGTGATTTGACCTTTGGATTATTGACTTTAGTTTAGTGATTCAAAGTCATGTTTTCATTGCAGAAAAAAATAACTAAGTGATTAATATATTCAGGATAGGAATCTAGATTTATGAGGGAGAAAAGGACCAGTGCATGTTTTTAATTTATTATTATATTGAGCACATATTGTGTAAAAGAAAGGGTTACATTCTGTCACCTGCAGCATGTGTAACAGAGGATGGCTAAGTTGGTCATCAATGGGAGGAGAGGACCTTGGTCCTGTGAATGTTCTATGCCCCAGTGTAGGGGAATGCCAGGGCCAGTAAGCGGGAGGGGGTAGAATGGTGAGCAGGGGGAAGGGGGGGAGGGAACAGGTGATTGTTTTAGTTTTTTTTTTTCTTTTTTTCTTTTTCTTTTTTGGAGGGGAACCTGGGAAAGGAGATATTGTAAATAAAGAAAACATCTAATAAAAAAGAAAGAAAGAAAAAGAACAGAATGTGTTATTAACAGTAATGTAGTCACAACCGTCATGGTGGGCAGAGAGAGGGAGGGATCTGAGTGGGTAAGGGGAGAATTGGGAGAATAGGGGAGCATGATCAGGCATGGGAAGAGACAGAACAGAAGCCATATGGCTTCAAAAAGCTGCTGGGGGTCAGGGATGAGGGAATCTTCTAGGAAGTCCCAGAGACCCAGAATGAGGGGGAATCCCAGGAGTCAATGCAGGGACTGAAAGAATGACCGACTAGTGACCAACCCATTTTGAGAACCATCCCATGGGCAAGAACAAATCCATCACACTATTAATGATGCTGTGTTGTGCTTGCAGACAGGAGCCTAGTATAGCAGCCCTTTGGGAGGCTCTTCCAGCATCTGGCTGAAACTGATGCAGATATCCACAGACAAACATTGGACTTTGGTTGGGAACCCATATAGATTGGTTAGGGGAAGGATTGAAGGCCCCCAAGGAGATAACAACCCCACAGGAAGTCCAACAGTGTCAACTAACCTGGATGCATGGGAGTTATCAGAGACTGAGCCACTAATCAAAAGCACACATGGGCTAGTCCAAGGCCCCAGCACATATGTAGCAGAGGTCTGCCATTACTGGCCTTAGTAGGAGAGGATGCATCTAATCCTGTAAAGGCATAATGGAGATGGAGGTGTCTTCTCAGAAGTGAAGTGGAAGAAGAATGGTGGAGGAACCCTGTGAGAGGGGACCGGGAGAGAGAGCAGCACTTGAGATATTTTTAACTAATTAAAAACTAAAACATTATTTAGTAACTTAACAAATACATTAGTGGCTACAGCAAAGAAATGCAGGTGCATCAAGATAGGAAAGGTTTTCTGTAGGTCCAAGATGCAATCTGAGGAGTGATGGCTCAGCAGTTAAGAGCACTGACTGTTCTTCCAAAGGCCCTGAGTTCAAATCTCAGCAACTACATGGTGGCTCACAACCATCTGTACAGCTACAGTGTACTCTTATACACAAAATAAATAAATCAATAAATCTTTTAAAAAAAGATGCTATCTGAACTTTTGGGTAGGTAGAAGCAAGTGGTTTGCTAAGTTAATATATACCTATTAGTATGTTAGTTCTGCCACAGAGGTGGGCAAGAAATTTGGACTCTGGCAACCTTAATTTTCCCTTGACCATGAAATTACATTGCCAAAACTGGAAGAAAATGCACTTTATCATAAATTTCTAAATTAGCTTTATAAGTAATAAAACAAGATTTTTATATCCATATGCCATTTTCAAGTGTCTTGTTGTTCATTGGGTCCATATCAAACTATGGGAAGGAGTAATGAAACCATTATTTCAAAATTTCAAAGTTAGTATATAACAGTCCTCGGTTCAGAAGAATACTGCTGGGGATGACAGCCAAGAATGTTTTCTGGTACTCGAGCTTCCACTGCCAAGAAGTCCTACTCCTTCACTAACTGCTCTTCTTTCCAAACTGTCTTTTCCTCTTTTCACCAGTCGTTGAGATGGGCCTGATTGTTGAGTTAGAGAATGAGGAAGAATGGGACCCATCACAGTGCGATGAGTTTAAAGGGCAGTGGTATGATTATAGGATTGTAGGATTGCATTTAGTTAATTATGCAATAATTATAGGATTGCATTCCTCCGAGATATTTGGTACTTTAAAAATGGATTAGAAAACTTTTGATATAGGTAACAATTACCTCATCTTAAAAACATTATCATACATTTCCTCAGTATGGAGGAAATCTTTTTTTATGAGTAAATTGCAATGCAATGAACATAGGTTATGGAAAGTCTATTTGTCATTGGTTCATCTATAAAATGACACTAATTTAAGGCATGCTATCCCATTTTATTAACTACTCAAATACACAAATCATTGTGGAGTGCATTCACTCATTCTGGGTTACTAAGTTGCCATACCTTTTTAATACTGGACAGTTTACAGATGTATGACAATATATATTACTTTAGAGCTTGAGTCTTTCTCCAAGGGAGAGGAGATAACTTTAGTGTCTGAAGGTAAGAGCCAGGAGATAATTTCTCACTAAAGCTGGACTCAAGAATCAGGTTCTTAGAACATCAAGAAAACAAAACAAAACAAAACAAAACAAAACAAAATACCAAACCAAACTAACAACAACATCCTGTAACTCTCTGTAATAGAATTTTTAGTCATTGTTTCAACCTACAGCACTCTCTATGCCTTTTTCCTCAAAGTAAAGGAAAATAACAGTTTCTGCAATGGACTTAAGCCACAGTAAAATCATTCTTTAAAATAATCTGCTTATTTGTACTAATTTTAAGGTACCTGGAATTTCATGAAATTCGAATGAAAGATCCCCTCTACTCACCACCCAGCTTCCTCCAACAGTTCGTTCTCCTTCTGTCCTTCCCATGCCCTGCCCCTTCTCCATCAAGGTTCTTCCTGTGTTTTTTTTTTTTTTGTTTGTTTTGCTAACCATGCCAACCTAATTTTTCCCTTGACAGTGAAATAACATTATCAGAATTGGAAGAAAATCTCATACAATTTCTAATTCAGCTTTATAAGTAGTATTAATGACATTTTGATATCCATATGTCATTTCAAGTGTCTAGTTGTCTACTGTGCCCCAGCTCCCACCCCTGTTCTGCTCCTGTCTTCCACTTCCCCATCAAGGTCCTTCCTGTGTTTCTTGTTTTGCCAACTCTGCTAACCTAAATTTTCCCTTGATAGAGAAATACCATTACCAAAGTTGGAAGAAACATTCTAGCTGTTTTTACCTTTTGATTTTAACTCACATAGTAAATTAAATCTTAACGATAGTTAGTAGCTAGAGATGAATACATTTTGCATAATAGTGTAGAATTCTGACTAAAACTTTTAAAAAATGCAAAAATAAACTAACAAGCAACAATGACAAATCCTGAGCCTTTTTTTTCCACATTAAACTGGACAGAACATAAATACTCCACCCATTCTCTCTGTTGTTCTATTTTCTAGCTGTTCTCTGTCTCAACATTTAACCTATTTTATATATTTCTTGCTTTTAACCATCCTTCCTGAAACTCTTCTGGGAAATCTCAAATGCCTCGTTTAGCATATTTGTACCTCAGTATACTATGTCCTGTCACTCACCCACCAGAGGGCACTCCATCTCTGACTCTGTTTAATTTAAGCCTGGCTGCCTAAGGGCCCCATTAGACCTCTAAATGGTGGGCAACTGGAATCCAGAGGCGTGCAAACCAACATTTCCAAAGTAGAATAGTGTCATCAGATGAATGAGAATGAAATTATGGGGTGCCAAAAGAATGAGGCCTTATTTCCAATCATAAGCCCCCCCCCCTTTGGACCACATAGTCTATTAGCTACTTGATGCTTCTACCTGGAGACTGAACTTATCTGAAACTTCTTTCTGGACCTGGTTCTCTTAGAGTCTCTATCTCAGTAACATGTTCCGTAAAGAAGCCTATTGTTAATAGAACAGCCTCGAAATAGTCCTTAATTCATCTCTGTACCGCAAACTACCATTATCCTGCTCCATCAAATTCACCTACCCAGTAGGCTATGCCCTCAAAATATAACTTTAAGCTACTTAACATCAAAGCCAAACCACCAGGATGTCACAGCTTGAAAACACCATCAGCTTTCTAAGTGACTAGGAATTTGTTTCCATTTTTGTCTCTTAGGATTCATTCTATATAATATTATCGAGACAGCAATTCTAAAGGCATAAACCACAGCCTAAAATGT
Source organism: Mastomys coucha (assembly GCF_008632895.1). Taxonomy (NCBI): domain Eukaryota; kingdom Metazoa; phylum Chordata; class Mammalia; order Rodentia; family Muridae; genus Mastomys; species Mastomys coucha. The sequence goes on along the minus strand of NW_022196914.1, from coordinate 66,446,114 downwards.
TTTATGCAATTTAGCACATGCTTGTCTCTGTGGCACTATTTTAAAAGTTTGTTTACACTTCATTCTGCTCTGCTTCATTTTTCCTGTTTTACAAAAGCACCAGTATTATTTTTGTCTTGAAAAAATATTTTCTTGATTCTTCTCTCCTTGGTTATTAAATAGGATCTCATATGATCTTTTAGTCTTCTAGCCCTCATTATACTAGATAAAGTGGTACCATCCCTTAAATAGGATCTCATATGATCTTTTAGTCTTCTAGCCCTCACCATACTAGATAAAGTGGTACCATCCCTTAAATAGGATCTCATATGATCTTTTAGTCTTCTAGCCCTCACCATACTAGATAAAGTGGTGCCATCCCTTCATCTACGCCACTTTTGGAGCGTGTACTCTTCTGCTATTTCACTGCATATATTACTATAAGGTATTGTTGAATTTATGGGATAACTATATCTTACGGGTAGAATGTAGACTTCAAGAGATTTGATATTTATTTACTTTTGAATTATATAAATATAAAACATTGTTGATGACATCATCCATGTCCTTTAAATATGTCTGTAACATAGATTAAAGAAGAGCTTTTAAATAATAATTTAATTTGGAAAACATCATTCTAGCCTTATATAATTTCTCCAATGTTTAGTTATTGAACAATTTGATATCAACCAGCACTGTAATTACAAGTTCATTTAAAATAATAACACAGCAGATTCTCTACTGTCAACTGTGATGCAAAAACAACATAGTTTTGCCATTTTAACTGGGAGAAATAAATAATCAAAGAACTATATACAAATGATGATTTGTCAGACAATAGAGAGTAATCAGACTGAGACAGTGACAGTTAGGAGAAGAAAATCTACCGCCGTAATCTCTGACATGGCTCTTGAAACAATATAAAATCTAGAAAGGTTAAGAACATTATCAAAGTTATAATATAAAATCAATATTAATCTAGGAGAAAAACTGGATAAGACAACATGAAAAAAGAAAACAAATTTTCCAAATCAACCTCATGCAAAAAATAATCTCAATAGTAATATGGCAAGCAGAGTTCAAGGTCATGTTAAAAAGATCATACATAATAATGGCTTGGCTGTATTAAAAATACTCAAAGTCTGATTCAACATGCCCCACTATAAGCAAATGACAAGATATGGAAATAGCTGAAATTAAAAGAAACATGTGCACTTTAAAGTTAAGGCAGACAGCACAAGCCATGGGCATCAAAATAGCCTCCTGAAAGACTCATTTATCTTTGAGGTAATGGCCACTGGGAGTTTGACTATCCTCCAATGAGTATATGGGCAATAAAACTTAGACATGTTATATTTGATCGTGAGTGCAAGGGTAGGAGAGTGGACCTGGGAGGGATAGGAAGCTAGTGTGGACAGGTTGCATTGTATAAAAATCCCCCCAAAGTAATACAAGTATGGTATTGGGGAAATCATTTTAAAGGAGATTGACTAAATGGGATGGAAAGGGTCAGATGGAAGGAAGGAGAGGACAAAAAGAGAAGATGGACAGGGGCAATTATTAAATTTTTCTACTGAAAAAGTAGAAAAGTTCAGATGAAATTACCTAAACTTTTAATTTAACAACCAAGAAAAAGAAGCATAGATAAAAATCTAAAGAGACAAGGAATAATCAGTGTAAGAGAAGCAAATTACTCTCAAGGAATGAGGAGCAGAAAAAAGGACAGATAAACAACAGAGAGGATCGATGAAACCAAAAGCTGCTTCTCTTGAAGAATCTATAAATATGATTATCCTGTACACAGGACTATGAGGGGGAAAGAAAGATATCAATATAGAGATGAGAAAGGATTCTTGCAGATTTTACAGATTTCATGTTGGCAATGAGGGGATTTTACTTCTAAATCTTGCAGACAAAACTCTAAGCACTCAAATCATATGGAAAAGGTCCTTGAATGACAACTGCCAATACTAAGCAGATATATATGAATTATAAATAGAATATTCATTGCAATATATGCCTGTGATGGAAATTCTTGCCAGCCAAAGCTTTACTAGAAGATTCAGTGAAATGGGGTGGGAAATAATTTTGATCCCTCCAGCGAACAGAAGAGAATAGAATATTTAATAACTAATTTTGTAAAACCTGTATTCACTTGATAAAATATCTGAAAATAAGCAAACCAGTTCTAATGAGGTAAAAGAGATCCAGTGACAGGCCCAAATTGGGATCCAGCTCAAGGGGAGGCTCCAAGGCCTAGTACTATGACTGATGCTATGCTGGGCTTATAGACAGGAGCCTTGTATGGCTGCCCTCTGAGAGGCCCAACAAGCATCTGAGAGGAGGTATGAGATGAGGAAAAATCAGAGGGAAGACCTGGAGGTGGATAATGACTGGACTGTAAAAAATGACTAAAGAATAATAAAAAGAATAAATAAAGAAAACTAGAACATTTCTGTTCACCAGTTAAGTATCAAAAATAATAATTTTAAGAGATTTCATGTAGCAATATATAAAAGAAGTAACATAATAAATAACATGTTCTAACCCAGAAAACTTAATCTCACCAAAATTTAATTTGATTAAAATTTTAAAGTCATTCTCTTTTACCACACTTACAGATTTAAAAAATAAATGATCATCTTAACATACTCAGAAAGAAATAATTTGATATATACAAAGAAAATCTTAGTTAATTCATATAAGCATAATAAAAACAAATTTTCAACAAGTATGAAATCAAGTTTTTATTATAAATCTATATAATTCCATGTGTGAAGAAAGAGACTAAAAATAAAAAATAAGCTATTCTTCTAGATCCATGCTTGTAAGCTAAGTATTTAGAAGGATTAAATTAAAAAATAAAAGAGTTCAAGGTTAGTTTGAGCCATATAGTGCAACTCTGTTTGAAAAACCGCAAAAACTAAAGAAAAATACTAAACTAAAGAGCTAGACCAATCATTATTTCAGCCAGGGTAAAGTTGTTAGGAATAAACTTGATTAAAAGCTTTCAAGACTTAATTGCTGAAAACTACAAAAAAATGGTTAGAGAAAAAAATGAGATGTAATATGATGAATTAGAAGATTCAAGACTGTTATGTTTTATATTCTTCCCATTTTGATTTCTAGATGCAAAATAAACTCAGAAATATGACAGAATGTTCTTGAAATTGATAAGCTAATTCTAATATTAGAATACAAATTAAGATCTATAATGTTTAATAATGTCTTCATATATTAAAACAAAATTAGCTTTTACAACCTAATTTCTTTTTTTTTTATTTTCTTTATTTACATGTAAATTTCTCCATTCCCAGTCTCCCCTCCAAAAAACAAAG
>NW_022196914.1:66430082-66442127 GCF_008632895.1 Mastomys coucha | reverse complement strand
TTCTCCAGATCCATCCATTTCCCTAAGAATTCCATAAATTTATTGTTTTTAATAGCTGAGTAGTACTCACTCACATTGGCATAATGACAGGTAAATAGAGGAAAGAGAGTTATTCAAATACATACATGACCAATTTAATTTTTGCAGGGTTTCTAAGGACAGTCAATAAAAAGTAGATAGATAGATAGATGTATGTATACATACATATACACCACGCATACACACACATACACACACATACACACACATACACACACACACACACATACACAAACAAATCCACATTGCCCTGAAAGCAAAGGCAAACCAAACCAAGGCTTTTAATTTTCTCTTCTGGATGTTGCGGTAGATTTACTCAGAATGATTGAAGCACTGGAGACTAAAACATTGAGAAAAACCACTAGGAAAGTGTGTTGGTAACAATGGATTTGTAACCATAATCTAAAAAAAAAAAAACCAAAAAAACAAAACAAAAAAACCACTCAATATACCTTCAACAGATTAAAATTAGAAATATCTCCACAATCTTTTTCTCTCTCCCTCCCTCCTCCTCTCTCTCATGAAAATGTAAGGCATAGACTAGGGAAAATATTTCTAAAACATAGTGACAGACTACTCATGTCACATTATCTCAAAACTCTTTAAACCCAATAATAAGTAAACAGTTGAAGACAGAGTGTGAAGATACTAAGCCATGTTGCTATAACGGCTGCGTGTATAAAGCTTCTTCACCAAGCACTGAGAAACTATGGATTAGCTTTAATTCTTACAGATTTCTGATGGGATTGAACACAGTAAAATCTTGGCACTTTGTTACTGTTTATAAAGTTAAATCTCCACATATTGTAAAGCATGTTTATTTAACTCTTCTTTATTTAGCCAACAATAGTGTGAGAATATTGTCATATGGAGAAACATGAATAAAGGAAAACAAACAAAAATATTTTATTCCATAAAATTCTATGAAATATCAACTAATAATTGTGTGACTTAACTGTGGTTGGTAATACTGTTCCATGTCCAAGAAGAATCATATTATAGAGCAGATAAGTAATACCTTTTGAAGTAATAGATATGCTTACTTCCCTAATAGGAGTGAGCAGTTAGAGATGAACATACATGCCAAATTCATGGATTTGACTTATTAATTGCTTATTTAAAATTTTAAACAATATATTGTTATTTTGCTTCCCTTTTGCCACATCCTCCCTGAGCCTCCCCATCTCCCTACACACAATTATATGTTCTTCTCTCTAAGAAGAAAGAGGGAGAGAAACAATGAAAGAAAGCAAAAAGGAAGGAAAGAAAGCAAGAAGGAAGGAAAGAAAGGAACAAAGAGAGAAAAAGAAAGAAGGAAAGAAAGGGTTCATTGTGTGTTGGACAATTACTCCTGTGCATAAGGACAGTCCTGGCATGAGGTTCATATACTCAGACACTAAATATGAAAAATGATTTTCCATTTTGCATACAGGTTTTATTTGTGGGGGTTTGAATGAGATAGATCTCTATTTACTTACATATTTTTAATATTTGGTCTCTTCATGGTGGAAGTGTTGGGAAAGAACAAAAAGATGTGGCCATTTTTCAGGAAGTATGCAATTGTGGGTAGGTTCTAAGGTTTCAAAAGTCACTCAAATCATTCTGAGTTAGCTCTCTCTCTCTATGTGGATAAAAATGAAAGCTCTCAGTCACTGCTTCAATACCATTCCTGCCTGCCTACTACTATATTTCACTCCATGATGTTCAAGGACTCATCTTATGTAACTATAAGCCCCCAATACATATTTTTTCCTATAAATTTCTTTGTCATAATGTCACTTCATAACAATTGAAAAGCAACTGATACATATTGCATGTAGCATCTTGGTAAGGAGTAGGACCCATACCTACATTCACTTCTTAGTGCTGGTAGCTCATCTGGGTTAAATCTGTGTGGGTCTTATGTGTGCTAGCACAGGCTCTGGGAATTTATATGTGCATTAGCCCTGGTTTCTCTGGAAGAAACTTTTTTACTTAGAATGATGCATAACTTGTGGTAGATTTTTTTTTACATGTGGGTATTAGCCTTTAAAATTTCAATATGTTCTGAACTTTGCACTATCTGTATGTGTATGTATAGAGATAGATATAAAATAATATCTATCTCTATACATACACATAATATATCAAATACCATATAATTATATTATATATAACATTTTATATATGTATATATGTATATATGCTGTTTGTCCTTTAGCAAACAAAGGTGTTAATGCTGTAAACAATGGACACATACTTGAAACAAATGGTCTTGCTCTTAAATTTCATTGTCTTCAAATAGTTTTGTCATCAGTCAACCAAATACAAGAAATATCATGTCTAATCAGTATCCTGTGAGCTCTTAGTGAATGTCAGGAGCTGTTTATATACTTTTGATAGGTCTTCACAAACTAAGATGGTAAATTCTATCATTAATATGTTCCATTTTACTATTGAACTTGATAATCAAGCTTAACATTGTTTTTAAGAGTCTGGGTATAATTGGAAAGAAATTTAGCATTTAATACGGGCACCTGAAATATAAGCACATTCCTCAAGAGCGGTATTTTCCTGCTTTGGATAGAAAAGAAAACACCAGGCTCCAAATAATGTATTGGTGAAGACAGCATGCCACAAAGTAGCTGTCATATCAGAATCCTTTAAAAGAGCAGAAGACAATGATTCTGTTGAAAGGGGAAAAATGATATCTTTACAATGATGACAGCTCTGAAGCCATGCAAAGGCAAGGGCCAGATTCTGTACTTTGCCAGTAAGAAATGATGAACAAGCAAAGCTGACTCCTTTTAAAAATTGCTAATAGAGTCCCAGCTGTTGACATGAGGTCTTTCCTGCCAATCATCATGTCAGTACAGTTCAGAGAAGGAAACAAAATGAAACAGGGCAAGTTTGGTGTCTGAAGATATGTCCTGGCAGACACTGCATTTGTTCAAAGGCTAGAGACTTCTTATTATCTGAAGAGGCATCAAGGAAGTCAGTAACTGGAAATAAATATACCTTTCCTTTAATTGAAATCATGTTTTCTGCTGAGTTGTAATTCTATGATTTTAAGAAAAGTCAAAGTTCATGTGTTTTTGTTTTTGTTTTTGTTTTTTACCACCGTCTGTTTAAGATGAGACATGATTACGCCATCTATAGTCTGGTAAAATTGCATGAAAATATTTGCTTCTAGTGATACGGCCTTCAAGGTGATTTGGACTCCATCAATTTTGGAGATAGTGGACTTCTCTGCTATTATATGAAAGTTCAACATCATGTATGTATAGGTGTCACTAGACCTCAGTCCTCTAGTGCGTTAACCACAGAATGAGCACAGGGATCAACATTCCATCTGTCTTTTTAATATCACACTTTATTGTTTCAGAGAATTTCAATATCTCTTAATTAAATTCACCAAAAGTTCCCCCAGACTCACATTGTATACCTTCTCACTTTGTAATCTATTTTATTTTATTTTAGTTTAGTTTAGTTTAGTTTAGTTTAGTTTTTGGGAAAAGATTGCCTTCCTGCAGTCCTCTGCTTCTAACAATCTTTATAACTCCTTTTCTGCAATATTTCTTAAAGAGTAGGAGCTGTGTTGTAAACGTTTTAAGTGAGGACTGGAACCCCTTGCTCAGTTGATCTCTGAATTTTAAGAGTTCTGTGAATTAAAAGTAAATTATCCCATTATTCTGTTTTAAGGAGACTCACATTAGAAAGACAGGTGAATTACCAGCACTCAGCACAGACTACTATAACTTCAAAGCATAAGGCATTTCACCTGTGTAGTGAAAGCATGAAGCTCAGAAGTCACTTACATAGGTGTTCACATCCACCAGGTCCAGGGAGACAAAAGCTCCCTTTGTCAACCTCTCTTCCATTTCTGGATCCTGGATCCTCAGTGCTTATATTCACGACTCAACTAGCAAAGCACAAAGTAAACACACACAGACACAGACGCAGACGCAGACGCAGACGCAGACGCAGACACAGACGCAGACACAGAAAGTGACACAGACACAGATACAGACACAGACAGACACACACACAGACACAGACACAGACACAGAAACTGACACAGACACAGACATACACACAGACACACACATACACACACACAGACACAAACACAGACACAGACACGCACACACAGACACACACACACACACACAAACACAGACACAGACACACACACACAGGGGAGGGGTTGATGGAGGGAGGGAGAGAGAAGGGAGGGAAGGAGGAAGAGAGAGAGAGAGAGAGGGTCTGACCAATAACACCAGTCTTGCCTGTTGGGGCTACTTTCAAGGACAACAAAAATAATTTTTTAAAAAAATTTTTTTCTTGAATATTTTCTTTATTTACCTTTCAAATATTTTCCCCTTTCCAGGTCTTCCTTCAGAAACACCCTATCCTATACCTCATCCCCCTGCCTCTATGAGGGTGCTCCCTCACCCATCCACTCCCATCCTCCCTCCCGGACATTCATCTACACTGGGGCATTGAACACCCTCAGACTTTAGGGCGTCCCCTGACACTAATGTCCAACAAGGCCATCTTCTGCCACATAAGTGACCAGTGCCATGGGCTGCTCTGCTCCATGTGTATTTTTTGGTTGGTGGTCTAGTCCACAGGAGCATCTTCTGGGTATATGCCCAGAGGTGGTATAGCTGGGTCCTCAGGCAGTACTCTGTCAAAGTTTCTGAGGAACCACCAGACTGGTTTTCACAGTGGTTGTACCAGCTTGCAATCCCACCAGCAATGAAGGAGTGTTCTTTCTCCACATTCTTGCCAGCATCTTGTGTCACTTGAGTTGTTCATCTTAGCCATTCTGACTGATGTGAAAAAAAAATCTCAGGGTTTTTTTGGTTTGCATTTCCCTGATGACTAAGGATGTTAAACATTTCTTTAGGTGCTTCTGAACCCTTTGAGTTTCCTCAGTTGAGAATTCTTTGTTTAGCTCTGTACCCCATTTTTAATAGGATTATTTGGTTCTCTGGAATCTACCTTCTTGAGTTCTTTGTTTATATTGGATATTAGCCCTCTATCTGATATAGGGTTGGTAAAGATCTTTTCCCAATCTGTTGGTTGTCATTTTGTCCTAATGACAGTGTCCTTTACCTTACAGAGGCTTTGTAATTTTATGAGGTCCCATTTGTCAATTCTTGATCTTAGAGCATAAGCCTAAGTGTTATCTTCAGGGACATTTCCCCTTTGCCCATGTTTTCTAGTATTTTCCCTACTCTCTCTTCTATTAGATTCAGCGTATCTCATTTTATGTGATGGTCCTTGGACTTGAGCTTTGTACAGGGCGATAATAATGAATCAATTTGCATTCTTCTACATGTTGACTGCCAGTTGAATCAGCACCATTTCTTGAAAATGCTGGGGTTTTTTCTACTGGATGGTTTTAGCTACTTTGTCAAAGATCAAGTGGCCAAAGGTGTGTGGGTTCATTTATGGGTCTTCAGTTCTATTCCATTGATCTAACTGTCTATCACTGTACCAATACCATGCTGTCTTTATCACTATTGCTCTGTAGTACCTCAGTAATGTGGCTGTATATAAAATTAACTCGCACTTTCCTATATTCAGAGGATAAACAGGCTGAGAAACTATGGAAACAACACCCTTCACAATATCACAAACAATATAAAGTATCTTGGTGTAACTCTAACCAAACAAGTGAAAGATCTGTATGATAAGAACTTCAAGTCTCTGAAGAAAGAAATTGAAGAAGACCTCAGAAGATGGAAAGACCTCCCATGCTTATGGATTGGCAGGACTAATATAGTAAGAATGACCATCTTGTCAAAAGCAATCTATAGATTCAATGCAATGCCCATCAAAATTCCAACTCAATTCTTTTTATTTATTAGGTATTTTCCTTATTAACATTTCAAATGATATCCCCTTTCCCGGTTTCCCCTCCGGGGGAAAATTAACCTGTTCCCTGCCCCTTCCCCAGCTTACCAACCCACTCTCTCCCCTTCCTGGCCCTGGCATTCCCCTACACTGGGGCATAGAACATTCACAGGTCCAATGGCCTCTCCTCCCATTGATGACTGACTACGCCATCCTCTGCTATATATATGCTGCTGGAGCCATTAGTCCAACCGTGTGTACTTTTTGGTTGGTGGTTTAGTCCCTGGGAGCTCTGAGGGTACTAATTAGTTCACATTGTTGTTCCTTGTATGGGGCTGCAAAACCCTTCAGCTCCTTGGATCCTTTCTCTAGCTCCTCCATTGGGGACCCTGTGCTCAATCCAATGGAAAGCTATGAGCCTCTACTTCTGTATTACTCAGGCACTGTCAGAGCCTCTCAGCAGACAGCTATATTAGGCTTCTGTCACCCGGCATTTGCTGACATCCACAATAGTGTCTGTGTTTGGTGATTGAATATGGCAAGGATTCCCAGGTGCAGCAGTCTCTGGATTGTACTTCCTTCAGTCTCTGCTCCATAGTTTGTCTCTGCAAAATTCCATGGGTATTTTGTTCCCCCTTTTAAGAAGGATCAAAGTATCTACACATTGATCTTCCTTCTTGAGTTTCTTGTGGTTTGTGGATTGTATCTTGGGTATTCTGATCTTCTGGGCTAATATCCACTTATCAGTGAGTGCATACCATGTGTGTTCTTTTGTGATTGGCTTACCTCACTGAGGATGATATTCTTCAGATCCATCCATTTCCCTAAGAATTTCATAAATTCATTGTTTTTAATCTCTGAGTAGTCTTCATAGTGTTAGAAAGATCAATTTTCAAACCCATCTGGAATAACATAAAACCCAGGATAGTGAAAACTATTCTCAACAATAAAGGAACTTCTGGAGGAATAAGCATTCCTAACCTCAAGCTATACTACAGTGATAAAAACAAAAATAATTTTAACTGTCCAGTTTTGAATTGATCATGAAGCAGAGACTGAAGAAAAGACCATCTAGAGACTGCCCCACCTGGGGATCCATCCCATATCCAGTCGCCAAACATGGGCACTATTGCGAATGCCTAGAAGTGCTTGCTGAAAGGAACCTGATATGCTTGTCTCTTGAGAGGCTTTGTCAGAGCCTAGAAATACAGAAGAGGGTGCTTGCAGCCAACCATTGGACTGAGCACGGTGTCCCAGATAGAGGAGTTGGAGAAGGGACTGAAGGAGCTGAAGAGGCTTGTAACCCTATAGGAAGAACAACAATATCAACCAATCAGGTTCCCCAGAGCTCCCAGGGACTAAACCACCAACAAAAGAGTACATATGGAGCTATCCATGGCTCCAGCTGCACATGTAGCAGAGGATGGCCTTTTGGGCATCAATGGGAGGAGAGACCCTTGGTTCTGTGAAGGCTCGATGCTCCAGTGTAGGGAAATGGCAGGGTGGGGAGGCAGGAGTGGGTGGGTGGGTTGGGGAGCACCCTCATAGAAGCTGGGGAGGGGGTATGGGATGGAGATTTTGTGATGGGAAAAGTGTTAACATTTGAAATGTAAATAAATAAAACATTCAATAAAAAAAAAAACCTGAATGATATTTCTTAAGGTCACCCAAAGTAATTTCTATCATTCTGTAACAACCAATCATCTACTTTTTACTTCTATGATTTTGTCATTTCTATATATTTAATATAAATAAAATCAATATAGGATTTTTGTTCAGATCTGTCAGAATAATAGATTTAATGTCATTCATAGTCTAGCATGTATATAAATATATTTATTTATGTGAATGAATCATACTGTATTGGTGAATGTTGTACAAATTTTTATTCATTCTTGAATTAATAGATGTTTGTATTGTCTTTATTTGTGGTGTTTTATAAATGGTACTGCCATAAACATGAGGTACAATATTTAGTATATACATATGCTATCATTGCTACTGATTGTGTACCAAAGTTTAGAATGCGGGGTCATAGTATAGCTCTGTGTTTAATGGCTTAAGAGACTGATCGTTTCCAAGGTAGACTTATCAGTATAAGGCTACCAATCTCTTCCCATCCTCACTAACATAACAATGTCCCTGTCTTGTTGATAACAGGCATCTCCCTGAGTGTGCAGGTGCATGTCAGTGCAGGGTTGGAACTGCATTTTTTAAATGACTAATGTGTTTGAATATATTTTACTTTGTGGAGTAATTGTCCATATATATTACTTGTGAGACTGTCCCAAGTATTCAGCTTAGTTTCTTTCTTTTTTGATTTCATGATTTTAATATTCTTCCAGGTATAATAATTGATTTCAGCTTCTTTCATGGTGACCCTCACACTGTGACTGAATGGCCACTGGGGGTCTCTTGAGTTTCCTTCTGGAAATCAAATAGATGAAATTACCTTCACTATTCCAGATGTATAGTGAGTTTCCCCATTATTAGAATACATATCCATGATAGAAGATCAAATTAAATGCATACACAGACATGAGAATCCTTTGAATTCAGCTTAAGCCTAGCATTAGATATTCCAAAATGCATAAAAGAAAGTATGTTTCATCTCTCATAAAAAGATTGTGTGGAAAGTGTTGTTGCTTTTCAAAAAAACATGTAATGGGTTTGTTACTGTGAAAGGAAGCAATATGTTACTAATTCTGCTCTTATTTGTTAAAGAATAAGTCTGTTTTGCAGTCTTCACCTAAAAAATGATTCTATGTGGCCTCCAATAATTTCAAGGTATTTCAAAGGGTCTTGAGATCAAAGATTTTAGGAACAGTGATATATGTGAGGATGAGCAGAATACACACACAGAGATGCCTCATTTCCTTTTTATACAGTATCTCCTCCGTCTAGCACAAAAGAAATAGTCCCAGGTAATCCTTCCAAATGTGCTCTCTTCCTGGAACCTGTACAGCTAGTAAAAATACACAGAAGAGGCGAAGTATTTCAGAATCAGCACGTAGGACTTAGAGGGTATCACAATGCTTCTATATCTAGTGTTGGCATTTCTATATTTGCTGGTATAATGACGGGCTACAATAGTGTCCTTCCTAAACTGATATATACTTTTTTTAAGAGTTGGCAGTTTAATTGTAGAATTAGGATTGTAAGTAGATATTTTGTACATAGTTAATAAGTATTAGATAATTTAAATAGCTAGAGACAACTGTTGAAAACTGCTTCCAGACAGCAGTCCACGCTTTTTCTCTGTGACATGTCTTCACAGTCTGGTAACAGTGACACTGTGACAGCATACTTCTTTCATAGACGCCAATGAAAGCATCAGTATTGATTCATTAGTAATTAAAGAAGCAGCAAAAGAAAGGTTTACATTTAACTACACTATCTAACTTGATTTTGATGAGAACTCTAGGAAGGGACCCTAAGGACAGTCCCTTGGTGGCAAACTTTGAACAGTTGACACATTGAATACTTGTCACAGGAAACTTTAAATATGAAGCTGGAAGTAGGAGTCCTGTCAGGGCTTTAGTGGCTTAGGATTCCTATACATCTTTCTCAATTACATCATCCCACACTTTCTTCTTCTTTTAATTAGATATTTTCTTTATTTACATTTCAAATGTTATCTATCCCTTTTCCTAATTTCCCCTCCAAAACACCCCCTAACCCATCCATCCTTCCCCTGCTCACCAATTCACCCACTCCCAACCCCCTGTCCTGGCATTCCCCTACACTGGGGCATAGAGCCTTCTCAGGAACAAGGGCCTCTCTTTCCATTGATATCTAACAAAGCCATCCTCTGCTACATATACAGCTGAAGCTATGGGTCCCTCCATAAATACTCTTTGATTTGTGGTTTATTCCCTGGGAGCTCTGGGGATACTGGTTGGTTCATATTGTTGTTCCAAACCCCTTCAGCTCCTTGGGTCCTTTTTTAGCTCCTCCGCTGGGGACCTTTTGCTCAGTCCATTGGTTGGCTGTGAGCATCTACTTCTGTATTTATCAAGTACTGGCAGAGCCTCTCAGAAGACATATATCAGGTTCCAATCAGCAAGCACTTGTTGTCATCCACAATAGTATCTGGGTTTAGTAACTATATGTGAGATGGATCCCCAGGTGGGGAATTCTCTGGATGGTCTTTCCTTCCGTTTTGGCTCCACACTTTGTATCTCCTCCCTTGGGTATTTTGATCCCCCTTCTAAGAAGGACCGAAGTATTCACACTTTGGTCTTCCTTCTTATTGAGCTTCATGTGGTCTTTGAATTGTATCTTGAGTATTCTGAGCTTTTAGGCTAATATCCACTTATCAGTGAGTACATACCAAGTGTGTTCTTTTGCAATTGGGTTGCCTAACACAGGATGATATTTTCTAGTTCTATCTATTTGCCTAAGAATTTCATGAATTCATCATTTTTAATAGCTGAATAGTACTCCGTTGTGTAAATGCACCACATTTTCCGTATCCATTATTCTGTTGAGGGACATCTGGGTTGTTTCCAGTTTCTGGCTATTTTAAATAAGGCTGCTATGAACATAGTGGAGCATGTGTCCTTATTGCATGTTGGAGCATCTTCTTGGTATATGCCCAGGAGTGGTATAGCTGGATCCTCAGGTAGTATTATGTCCAATTTTCTGAGGACCCACCAAACTGATTTCTAGAGTGGTTGTACCAGCTTGCAACCCCACTCTCTATGGAGGAATGTTCCTCTTTCTCCACATCCTCACTAGCATCTGCTGTCACCTGAGTTTTTGATCTTAGCCATTCTGACTAGTGTGAGGTGGAATCTCAGGGTCATTTTGATTTGCATTCCCCTGATGATAATGTAATGTACCTGAGTTTCTCACATGTGATCACCAATCCTGTAGAAGTTCTTTCTTCTAAGCATTTAATCTTTGAAAATAAATTATATGATTACTGACTATTAGCAATGCCTGTGTGGCAGCTAGATAAAAATCTGTTTCACCGTTTCTGAGAGATGGTTTGTGTATCTTTATGGTGATAGTGGTAAAGAACCTGGACTCAAGAGCCAGACTGCAGTGTAAAAATCCCATGTCTTACACCTACTGTATACCATTAATGCATTCTTCTTTTTAATTTTTTATTGGTCATTTTATTTATTTACATTTCAAATGTTATCCCCCTTACCAGTTTCACCTACACAGTCTCCCTATCCCAACCCTTTCCCCCTGCTTCTATGAGAGTGCTCCACTACTCACCCACCCATCCACTCCAGCCTCACTGCCATGGCATTCTCTTATGCTGAGGCATCAAGCCTTCACAGGATCAAGGGCCTCCCCTCCCACTGATGTCAGATAATGCAGTCCTCTGCTGCATATGCAATTGGGGCCATGGATTCCTCCTCGTGTAATGCATTCTTCTAAACCTGATATTTCTTCATTCCTTGTCTGTAAAAATGAGCATAACAGTTTTATTAGCATATTCCTATTCACACATTGCTGTGAAGAGTTTTATACACATACCTAGTTGCATGTATATTTAGGGGTCTGAATATTATAGGTCATGTTTTAAAACTTGGTCAGTGATGTGATATTCAGAAGTGGAGCTTTTTGCAAATGATTGGCTCAAGGGAGATTTGATTTAATCAAAATATTGATTTATTGATTAATTTGAAATTTGATGGCATTGAGAGATGACAGAAACAAGGAAGAAGTGGGTCACTGAAGTCTTTCATTTAAAATAATGTCTGAGTTTTATTCACATTCTAGTAGGCAATAGTACTTACAATTTTATTCAGTTATATGAACAAGTAATGCTATACATATTAGATATTACATATATTCTTATCTATAAGTCAATGGACATTTATATTATTTCTTTTGGGGGGTTATTGTAAACAATTCTACCATGACTATGGTTGTACTCTTTTTTTTTTTTTTTTTTTTTTTTTTTTTTTTTTGGTTTTTTGAGACAGGGTTTCTCTGTATAGCCCTGGCTGTCCTGGAGCTCACTTTGTAGACCAGGCTGGCCTGGAACTCAGAAATCCACCTGCCTTTGCCTCCCAAGTGCTAGGATTAAAGGCGTGCTCCACCACCGCCCGGCAACTATAGTTGTACTCTTGAAAGGAGTATCTTGTCTCGGGGTCCTATTGTCTCTCTCTCTCTCTCTCTCTCTCTCTCTCTCTCTCTCTC
>NW_022196914.1:66413770-66429834 GCF_008632895.1 Mastomys coucha | reverse complement strand
AGAGAGAGAGAGAGAGAGAGAGAGAGAGAGAGAAAGAGAGAGAGAGGCATGTAGTGTGTATATGAGTGAGTGAGTGAGCATGTGGCATGTGATGTGTGTATGTTGTGTCTGTGTGCTCCATAGATGCTAAGACTGAAGCAGTTTTTCTTTGCTGTAGTTTTCTTTTTTAAATTGACTTTCATAACTTCTTTTTTTTATTAGATATATTCTTTATTTATATTTCAAAAGTTTTCCCCTTTCCTGATTTCCCCTCTGGAAAAAAACCCTATTTCGTCCTCCCTCCATGTGCGCAAGAACAAACCCTCTCTCACTTCCTGGCCCTGGCATTCCCCTACAGTGGGGCATAGAGCTTTCACAGGACTAAGGACCTCTCCTCCCATTGATGACAGACTAGGCCATCCTCTGCTACATATGCAGCTGGAGCCATAAGTTGCACCATGAGTACTCTTTGGCTGGGAGCTCTGAGGGTTAGTTCAGATTGTTGTTCCTCCTATGGGGCTTTAAACCCCTTCAGCTCCTTGGGTCCTTTCTCTATCTCCTTCATTGAGGACCCTGTGCACAGTCCAATGGATGGGTCTGAGCCTCCACTGCTGTAGTTTTCAACCATGAAG
Organism: Mastomys coucha; assembly: GCF_008632895.1. Taxonomy (NCBI): domain Eukaryota; kingdom Metazoa; phylum Chordata; class Mammalia; order Rodentia; family Muridae; genus Mastomys; species Mastomys coucha. The sequence goes on along the minus strand of NW_022196914.1, from coordinate 66,429,223 downwards.
ACCTGCCTCAGGTCAATTGCTATGGTACTAGCTGTGGACAGAAAGCCCTGAAATGGTGAGCTCCAATAAATCCTCAGACATAGATTCTTCTCAAATACTGGGTGTTAGTGAGGGAAGGTTCACAGACTGAACCATTTTGCTTCCTAAGAATATGTAGTGTTACAACTGTAGAATAATTCCAGGCACTAAGTATTAGCAAGTTTTTTTTTATTTTATAATTTCTGTACTTCAATTTTCTTAACTCTATAAAGAGGAACCTGATAGTTTGCACTTCTTCAGACAATTACAATAAAGTGTATTGAAACACATTGAAGTACTTGGTAGAGTATCAGTTCTTGAAAAAATGTTAAGTATTGTTCTTACTGATACATACTTGAGGAGGTAATTAATTAATCCGACTTTGCACTAATTGAAGAAGTCCTCCAAGTTAAATCATTGTTTCCTGTCATTCTCATGCTGTAAAGAGTACTGAAGTACCACTTATCTAGTCTAACAATTCACAGTTTAACATTAAATTTGAGTGGTCCACACTCAACCTTAGTTTTAATAAATAATAAACTCCACAGTTGAGGTTTTAGCATTTTTGTGTTCACAAAAACCCTGCAGGGGTTTCTTGTGTATAGCTCAGTTTTAGAGTCACCAAGATAGCTTTACATCTTGGTGCCCTCTAAGGAAGAGACACCTAGAAAAGTAAAAAGATTGGTTTGGTGAGTCATCTCAAGACCTGGTAAAGAGTATCCAAATCTACATTTTCAACCAATTATAACTTGTCAGACATTCAGGCTTGTGGGTGAAAGAGCTTTGGAGCCTTCCCTAGAATAATGATTTCTACAGAGAAGACAAGAAGATTGTGAACGCTGGAGCTACAAAAGATATTTCTCTACACAAACCTCCTGCATTTGATTGTTTGTCAAAGGATTTAGCTTATCTTGGTTGCAGGTCCATACACATACTGCAGATCTACCAGCCTTTGTGTGATAGGATCACCATCCATAGAAACTAGTCACATGTTCTTAAACTGGAGAGATATCCTTCACAATGCAGAGAGTAACATTGTAGATCATTAAGGAAGAAAGGTACTTGGTTCTTTGAACCACAGTTTACCAGCACATATTTTTATTTCTGTTTTGTTGACTGCCTTGTTTTCATTTTTGTTGCAATGATGGAATATCCTTAAAGAAGACAACTTTTTATTTCAGTTTACACTTCCAGATTACAGCATGTAATTGCAGGGATTGTATGGAATTAATTGTAGGGAAGTCAGACTAGAAAATTTCAAGACCTAGTCTCATCATTCCCATAGTTGAAAATAGATAATGGAATACACACACTCTCAGTTGTTTGCTTGTGCTCAGTTTGATTTGATTTTTCTATTCTTATGCCATCAAGACTCCCTGCCTATGGAATCACTCCTCAAGGTGACCTGAATATTCCCAAAACAACTTCCTTAAGACAATGCCTCACAGACATTCTCCCAACTCAACACAGTATAGAAAATCTCTCAGTGTGACTCTTTACCCTGGTCATTCTAGGTTGTGTCAAGTTGACAGTTGAAGCTAACTGTTAGTGACTAAGGCAAGAGTCTCAACAAACGTAGACAGATTTTTAAAGAAAAGGAGGCAGATAGTGGCTACTTCTCCACAGAGAAGCTATTGACCAGCTCTTGAAAATCAAGTGCATGCTGTCTTTCTGACATATTTGACGTTCATATAATCTATAACTTCACCTGATGCTGTCATTGGCATTTTGGCAAAGTTAGCACTATTTCTGTCCAATCATACCACCATCTTCATTATTTTTAAGCAACAATAAAAATTCCATAATGTGAAAGGTATTTTACAAATACTACTTAGTCTAATTATCTAATTACTTTGTTTTAGAGTTGAGCATATTAAAAAATTCAAGAAGATGTGTTTTGACATTACTTACATGAGTTAATTGGCAGACTCAACATATTCTTTGCTGTGCTTTTAAAATAAAATTCTTAAACTTAATTTCAAATCCCTTTCTCTTTCTAAAATGCTGAAGTTGTAATCCCATATTAATTCTACAATATTAACTTTTGAAATTGCTCTTTATGCTTGCATTTCCAGTGAGTTAGACAGCAAGTACCCTGTTTTGAGAAATTTCCTGGTGAAGTCCTGTAATTTCATTGTTTGCTTTCATGGGACATTCTTAGCATTTATCATCATTTGGCAACACATTTCACTTCTTTGCTTACTTAGATACTTTTTCTTTCTTCTATTAAATTCCTTGATAATTTGAATCTGTTCCTATTTCTCTCATCACTACATCCCGAGTGCCTACTCCAGTGCTGCCAGTCCTTAAATATTTTTAAATGATTGTAGAGGTCTGGAGATTTTCATAGTTTCTTTACCAAATCCATAGCATCTAACTGGGCAGTGTCAAAAGAGGGAGAGTCTGAATTGAGAAGCATCACTCATGTCTCTGGAGAATGATGGTGCTTTCAAAGATGCTGTAAAAGGTTGGTGACTTTTGGTATGGTTTCTTAGCCTTATGTCAGCAGTCATACTGATCCCTCAGGCACTTTGACTCATGATGACTTGAAATTCAATATTCTGAGCTCTGTCAGATGAAATTTTTAAAATCAAATTACACCCCTCAAAAACTATCAAATTCTGAATTTTGCTAAGCTCTATTATTCCCCACTCAGAAATATATTCCTAATTGAATTGTATTAGGAATGTTTGGTTTGTGCTCAGGAAGATACACTTGAAGCATTCCGAGACAGCATACTTCCATCTCGAATGTAGCTAAATAGTATGTGGAATATACCAACGCACTCTAAAGTGAAAAGTTTGCCAATTGCACCAGTGCTTATGAACTTGCCCCCTCTTTTCTTTGAATCTCTCACTTTAGCTCTTACATAATAAATAGGGGTAAAATGTGAAGTCACTAAATTTAAAAGTAATTTTCTACTCTTACTTTATATCTCATATCACACACACACACACACACACACACACACACACACACACACACACACACACATGCACACATGCACACATGCACACATGTGCACACAAGTTCCTGGATCTAGAGCTAAGGATTTTGGGCTACTTGACACTGATAGCTGCTGGGTGCTGAGCTCTAGTCCTCTCCTGTCTGGTAGTCCTCTCCTCTCACTTAAATAATATATATTCACATTACTGCTTATTTATTCCCTGTTTCTATTAATAAAACTCTGACTGTGTTAAAGTACACTTCCTCTCCAGTTTGTATCACCATTTAGTCACTGCTTTTCTTAACTTTTTGGCAGGCACTGACCATTTCTGCAGAAGTCACATAATTACCAGAATCTGATCCCATTAAGTTAAGTGATTGAATAAATTTCAGAAAAGGTTTTGAATTTTGGACTTTTAATGTTATTGAGACTACTACAGACTATGGAAACTTTTGAAGTAGGATTAAATGCATTTCGCATTATGCTATGTTTAGGAATGGCCCTGCATAGACTCATATGTTTGAACAAGCCTATGGGGGGCAGGGAGTAGAATGTGATATTTTGTATATGCTTGGCCCAGGAAGGGGCACTATTAGGAGTAGTAGTTGTGTAGTACTTTTTGTACTAGGTGCGGCCTTGTTGGAATAGGTTTGTCTCTGTGCATGTGGGCTTTAAGACCCTCATCCTAGCTACCTGGAAGCATTCTTCTCTTAGAGGTCTTTACATGAAGATGTTGAACTTTCAGTTCTTCTAGCTCCACATCAGCCTGGACACCACCATGCTCCTTCCTTGATGATAATGGACTGAACCTCTGAACCTGCAAACTAGCCCCAATTAAATGTTGTCCTTATAAGAGTTGTATTGGCCATTATGTCTGTTCACAGCAGTAAAACCCTAAGACACTATACAATTGGTATGCTCTTCCCTGGAGAAAACAATTTCCCATACCTATCATTTCTTAGTTGTCTGTAGTTCCATGTCTAGACTTGAAGTCTCTTTAGCTTTCCCCATTCCAAATTAGCATGTCTATTGGTGGTGCCCCTTTTCAGATCATGTTTAGGGAGCCATGCTTGTGAGACTTCAAGAACATAGCTTCTGGCATTTCTAGGAGATGTAATATCTGGGAAAACTCCAAGATCCTATGGTTCTTACAATATTCTTTATTCCCCTTTTCTACAATGTTTCCTGGGTACAGGAATTGCTTAGGAGATGTATCCTGTGGGAATGAGCTGCACAACTCTACATTTAAATTGCTTGTGGTTTTCTGTAATAGTCTCCTTAAGTGTAAAGAGAGACTTCCTTGACTAGAGTTAAAGGCTACACTTATGTGTGGATATAAGGACAAATATTTATAATACAGTTATGGATTATTGTGGTTTAGTAAAGAAGTAGTTGTAGGTTTTCCTCTAATATCTATGGTTTCACTAGTCCTGGATTTTTAGTATCAGCCATGGTCTCTCTCTTATTTAGCAGATCTTAAGACCAATTAGAGAGCTGATGGTTACCATCAAGGTATACATGTCCCTACTGTACCCTTAGGGTTATTATGAATGTTGGTTAATTCTAGTACAGGAGCGGTAGAGGTGGATCTCTGTGATTTCAAGGCCAGCTTGGTTACATGGTGTGTTCTAGATGATACTGGACTGAATAATGAGACCTTATCTCAGAAAATATAAAAATAAAGTCTTTAATTTACACAAATATGGCTATAAATTTGTATTTTTAACCTAGTGTATGCATGCCTTTCCAAATTTAAATTAAATTAATACAGGAACATTTTCATTTAAAAGTTCCTATAACCTCTCAGGGAATAGCCATATCAGGTTCCTGTTAGCAAGTCCTCTTTGGCATCAGCAATAGTGTAGAGGTTTGGTGTCTGCAGATGAGATTGATCCCTAGGTAGGGTGGTCTCTGGATTGTCTTTCTTCTAGTCTCTGTTCCATTTTTTGTTCCTGTCTTTCCTTCAGACAGGAGCATTTCTGGGTTTAAAATTTTGAGATGGGTGAGTGGCCACATCCCTCAACTGTGGGCTGTGCCTACCTACTGCAGGTGGTCTCTACAGGTTGCGTCTCTCCTTTGTTGGGTATTTCTGCTAAAGTCATCACCATTGGCTCCTAGGAGCCTCTTGCTTCCCTAGAGTCTGGGACTTTCTAGTGGCTACTCCAATTCTCCATCCCCTTCTGCTACAAGTTTCTATTCAATTTCCTGATCCTCTGTAATTCTCTCCTGTCCCTTCCAATACCTACTCCTGTCCCATTTTATTCCCTCCCCATCCTCTTTCCCTCTCAGGTCCATCCCTCCCTCTAGCCCCTATGGTTATTTTGTTCCCTCTTCTATGTAGGATTGAAGCATCTACACTTTGGTTTTCCTTCTTCTTAAGCTGCATATGGTTTGTGGGATGTATCATGGATAGTCTAACCTTTGAGGCTAGTTTCCTGAAAGCTTCTGCCAGCACTTGACCAATACAGATACAGCTTCTTAGAGACAACCATTGGATTGAGCTCGCAGGCCCCAATAGAAGAGCTAGGGGAAGGACTGAAGGAACTGAAGGGGATTTCAACCCCATAAAAAGAACAATATCAACTAACTGGAATGCCTAGAGTTCCCAAGGACTAAATTACCAACCAAAGAGATAGCCGGGACTCCAGATACATCTGTAGCAGAGATGGTCTTATCTGACATCAATGAAAGGGGAGGGGAGGGTTGAACCATTCTCCAGTGTAGGAGAATGCTAGAGGGGTGAGGAGGGAGTGGGTGAATGGCTGGGAGAACACTCTCATAGAGGCAAAGAGGAGGGGAGAGGAGGGATGGGATGGGGAGGGTTGGTGGAAGGGGGATATCATTTGAAATGTAAACAAATAAAATGATAAATAAAAAATCTCTATAAGTCTTCAATGTCAGTGACTTTTTTTCTTATTGAGATATTTTGAAATGTTCTAACAGAATCTCTAAGATTATTTCCCATTTTCTTACATTTTGATTGATGAATATAATCTGTAATTGTAATTCAGACTATAAATGATATAACGTCATTAAAACATATGTTAACTCTTTTGGTGTTTAATTTTTTAGGTATGCATTTGGCAATGGCTTTAGTGATGTCTTATTTCTTATATGTATATTTAAATATTATTTGTTCTGTCTTTATTTGTTAGTATTTATGTACCTTACATTTATGTGTCATCCAAGTTAAGAAAGAAAAACAGAACCATTCATGATGTAATGGCCTGATGTTGAGTATTTGTAGGGATAGATGTCCAGCAACCATCCTTGGCACAGTCGAATAAATACAAAATTTTTCAGCTTTCACTGTCCAGTTGGAGAAAATAGGCAAGACAGTTGATATGGATATTTATAGAAAATGTTGACTCTTCATGGAGTCTACTCTGAATTCACAGAAAACAGTTTTTGTAGGGTTGGAGTCACAGGTTTTAGAGAAGATGATCAGAATGGAAGTAACCCTAGAACAGAGAAAAAAGAAAGTCAGAACAACCGGAACCTCTGACACCTCTGTGATGTTTCTATTACTTATGAGACCTTCAGAGGGCAGTGGTTAATGCTGTAATCACTCCCCATCTAAAGCTCTGGTTTTGTCACAAAATCCCTTGGGCTGAGTGAGTAGTAAGAAATGCAAGTTATATGCCTTATACTTTGGTAGAGTGGGAAGCTTAAGAGTGTGATGCTGGTATCATTTTAGCATTTACTGGGGTTTTTGTGGAATATGATAACATGGCAGTCAAGCAGAAGGGAAATTGCCTCAAATGCATGCAGAAGAGAGTCCAAAACACAACTCTTTTGTGGCAATCTCGTCCAATCTAGTGGGAAGTGTTTGCTCCTAGGAAAACTACCCTAGTTTTCTAAGAGAAGTACCAAACACTCTGAAACTATTCACCTCTAAAAGGTCAATTGAGCACACTGTGATGATGGCAGTCAAGTTTCAGCACGTTATGAAGAGACAAGCTATATTTGAACTACAGCGCCCACCCATATTCAATGGTATGCAAAATATTATGGCCGTGCTTAGCTAGGGGTAAATAGTTAATGATGAGCTCAGGCAGTATAGGATAGTCATTGCCATTCTACTTAGTCTGAAATTAATATTGCTATATTTTCTTGCTGCTTTAACATTTGCCTCATTTCAATCTCTGTAACTTTTCTTGATATAAATCTTCTGATTTTTTTTCTTATTTCCTGGAAAGATGGGAGTTTGGAATTAAATTCTTTAGTGTGCACAATTCTCTTTAAAATTATTCTGTTTTTATTAGTTATTTAGTTATGATTATTAACCTCTTTCGGAAGAAATTTATAAATTAAGCTTTATCATATGAATATTTTATATATTATATTTATTAATTTATTTAATTTGAAAATAGGTTCTTGTCTCATTTTATTTCTCATGTACCTATCAAGAGTAACACATCTGACACCTGCCCTTTCAGTGACTCCTAACTTCAACAGGTATTATAAATAATTAGTTAAATTCAAAATCTATCTTAAACTTTTAACTCTTTGTTTTTGGAAGGTGGGGAGGGGGGCATTGAGACAGGTTTTCTTTGCATAGTCCTGGCAGTCCTGGAACTCACTCTGTAGACCAGGCTGGCCTTGAACTCAGAAATCTGCCTGCCTCTGCCTCCCAAGTGCTGGGATTAAAGGCATGTGCCACCACCGCTCAGCCAACTTTTAACTCTTTATCTAATTACTTTACACAAACTTCCAATCAAAGATTACCTCCTCATAGAGACCTTATATGGTTACTAAATATAACAAAATCCTTACTGAAACCATCACTGTCTAATAAATCTTTTCATAGTATCACCAGTAATGGAAAATGTATATTTCTTTTTTCATTGTTTTGCTCCACTATCCTACTAGTCTGCAAACTATGGGGAAACAGAATCTTAAGTTTTTTTAAAATTATTTTTCACTGTATACAGAATAAATATTTTCATATACAAGTTGCTTTGCTTGATGTTGTTAGTTAAGGGAGTGATTGCCACTTAGTTTTGTGTGTGTGTGTGTGTGTGTGTGTGTGTGTGTGTGTGTGTGTGTGTGTGTTTTATTTGTTTGGTTGGTTAGTTGTTTTTTTCTGTGTCAAAAGCTCATGCTAGCTCACCCTCTTTGTCATTTTTCCTTCTTGACTCTTTTACCTTTCACCTTATTCCTCAAACTTGAAGTCTGTCATTTCACGTCACTGGAAAAGTTCACATGGAGAACACTGTGAATTATAGAGGAAGAGAAGCATAGAAAGCAAAAAAGTTAAAACCATAAATAACACGAACTTACTGACACCCGTCAGAATGTGGAACTCTGTTATAAAAGTGTTGGTGAGTCGTAAGATTGAAATACCACCTACAGATATTAAAGTTGACAATTAAAAAGAAGTATTTGTGTTAGCTAAAGTAATCATGCTTGAGTGTTGGATTTTGCCTAGTATGTTATTGCCCAGTGTGTGACAGGATATATCGTACAGTATAAAAACAATAGTTGTCCTTTTTAACATAGTGAGTGCTATTGAGGTGTTAATTATTGGCAAGCACAAGATGAGTTTACATAGTAATAAAACTATCCTACTCATATTAAGCTACTTGAAGATGGACAGTTGAAATGTTTTCCCACAACCTAGGGCCTGTAGAAAATGTAAAATAGGATTCCAATCTTATACTATTCTGTTGTACCATGTCAGTCTTTGTGCAAGAAGGTCTATCACTATATCACTTAGGGCAGTGAAATTAGAACCACATATTTTAAAATAAGAGGTAAAGGTATCCACAAATAAAGTTTAAAAGAGAATCTCATAAATATAAATGATATGTTTCTTGCATAAAGCCTAGCTTCAAGATCATTATATCAATCTCTATTTTTAACAAGAAACAAAGAAAATTACTGGTCTTATTTTTATTTGTCCCTTATTCAATGGTAACGGGGTCATGATAACTGACCACAATAGTTACAAACACAAGAGCAATAAGAGAGAGCACACAGGATATAGCCATATCTTTCTACTCCAAGCTTCAGTCAGAGAATAAGCCAGAGCATTGTAAATAGTGGTAAGAACTGACATAGGCCATCTGTCTGAGCATTGTCTTTTCAGTAATTTACAGGATTACCAGCAGTATGCATGCTTCCAAGAAGAAGTATACTCCTTTGTTAAAAATTTATATTTTGAAAATCCAAGCAGTCTAAATTATTTGTAAGAGTCGTAATAGTCAGCAACAAATTCCACATATCATATCTACTCCTAAAAATCTATAAAAAAGTAAGTAATCGCTTTCCTAAAAAATGTTAATGAAATTTGGAGGACAAAAATAACTAGCAATGTTACTACAGAAGAGAGAAAAATGTGGCATGCCAAAGGGACAGGTGAAAAATCTGAATATCAGGTAGAATGTTGCTTTAGAGAATTCCTTCAAGTCAATGTTGTTTTGAATTGCTTTGGAGAGTACCATTTCTATGAAGCTGAATGCCAGCAGGGATACAGATGAATACATTCAGTTCCAGCTGAGTGGCAGAATCTTGCAGGCCAACATTATGTTGTTACCAGAGAATATTTGGAAGAAATAACATGTCGAAAGGTTGTTATTTGAGTTGGAGTGTGTTCAACCCCTTAAAAATCTTCTGCTTGTTTCTTGTTCAGAAAAGAGCAAAGAGAAATGTTGAAAGAGACAGAAATTGTAGTTTGAGGAGAGAGCTAAAAGAAATTGGACAGTCTGTACACTTACCACTTTGACAGGTACGGGTACTGAGTTCCCACGGACCCAATAAACAACTTTAAAGTAGAGTGGTAAAGATTTTAGGCTGGGTTCAATGCAAGAGAGCAGTCTGTCGGGTTAAGTAGAGCCTAGTTTTGCATGACTTTTTCTATCTGAAATGCTACGACAGTGACATCATGTTTGGAAGTAAAGAGTGTGAGCAGGAAAACTCAGAATCCTGAAGCAATTGCAAAATCTCATGTATATATGTATATGTATATATCTTCCTATATGTATATGTATATATATCTTCCTATATGTATATATATATATATATCTTCCTATATGTATGTGTATATATATGTGTATATATATCTTCCTATATGTGTGTATATATATATGTATATGTATATATATCTTCCTATATGTATATATATCTTCCTATATGTATGTGTATATATATATATATATATATATACATTCTTCCCCAACTGATTCCTCCCATTCCCATCTCCAATCCCCGTTTAGATCCTCTCCATATCCATCCACAATGTCTATTTTATTTCTGCTTCACAATGAGACTCACAATCCTCTCCTTGATCCCCACTTGATACTTAGCCTCTCTGGGTCTGTGAATAAAAATTTTAAGTAAACAAATAAGCTGTAAATCTGTACTAAAGGGAACAGTAGATAAAGCAAAACCTATTGGCAACACTTCCATTATTTTATACAGAAAAGGCAAGTTGATTAAACTACTCAACTTCAAAAACATGCCAAGATTCATAACAAAAGGGCATTTACAAAGGTGTGCGTGCCCTGAATGTAGAGAGTAGAGTTCTGAGTTCAGAAGATAGAGTAGAGTCTCACAGCCATCCATTGGACTGAGCACAGGGTCCCCAATGAAGGAGCTAGAGAAAGGATCCAAGGAGCTGAAGTGTTTGTAGCCCCTTAGGATGAACAACAATATTAACTAATTAGTACCCTCAGAGCTCCCAGGGAATAAACAACCGACCAAAGCGTACACATGGTGGGACTCATGGCTCCAGCAGCATATGTATAGCAGAGGATGGCCTAGTCAGTCATCAAGGGGAGGTTCTTTGCCCCAGTATAGGGGGATGCCAGGGCAAGGAAGGGAGAGATGGTGGGTTGGTGAGCAGGGGGAGTGAGGAGGGAACAGGATTATTTTATTTTATTTTATTCTATTTATTTTACTTTTTTTTTTTTTGAGAGAAAACCGGGAAAGGAGATATCATATGACATGTAAATAAAGAAAATATCTAAAAAAAAAAAAAAAAAAAAAAAAAAAAAAAAAAAAGAATGGAGGTCAGAACCACAAGTGAGTGCTTGTAGTATGTGAATTGCTCCAAAACTTTGTAGCAGAGTTTCAAAATTGTGTTAGACTGGGGAGTTAATTTTTATAAACGACTTAGGTTGGTAACAAGTTAAAATTTTCCCTTATATCCTTTGTTCCCATTCATGCATAGCCTCTTCCATTATCGACATTTGTGCTATATTCAGAAGTCAATAGTTTACATTGGTATTTACTCCCGCACCTACATTTTGCAAGTTCAAACAAATGTCTAACAGGGATAGTGCCATAATTTTACTGTTGCTTTACTACACTGATGGGTCTCTGTGCCCAATAAATTCCTACTGGTCTCTCCCACACCCTGGGAAAACTCAGCATTTTTACTGTTCCCATGGTCTTTACCATACTGTCACAGAGATATGGTCACACAGTGTGTATAGCCCCCTTACACTGGTTGCTGCCTTTTCTTAACATGTAACATTTCCCAGTAGTAATCTCATGGCAGTTTATTGTCTTTCAGCTTATGCACTATACTCTTGCCTGTGTGTCATACAGCACGCTTATCCACTAACACATTAAAGGATATTTTGTTTACTTCCAAACCTTGATGACTATTAACTAAAGCTTCAACAAACAGGAAGAAATGAGAATTTTTGTGGTGTGATGTTTTCAGCTCTTGGGTAAATATCAAGGAGCAAGACTCCTAGATCATATGCAAAGAGAAGTTCACTTTTGTAAGAAACTGTGTGATTTTCTTGAGAAGTCACTACCATTTTGCCTTTGAGCTATGATATCTCCCTTTAAATTTCCATTTTCAAGTCCTTTGAATAGACCATTCTATAGCTGTTATCTTAAGCCTATATAACCCTTGCATTTCAGAAATAGATAACATTTTTTATTGCTTTATTGGCCCACAGATGGGAAATTTTTCCTCAAGGATTGAGTATAGCCAGAGACTAATCTATCTATAACTTAAGATATCTAAATCATTAGATTTAAATATTCTGAGTTAGTAAAACTGGCTTAACATTTAATATTGAAAGAGGTTGATGTTTGTAGAATTTGGAATGGATGAAACATATTTGTTATGACAGACCTGAACATTTGGTGCTCATAGGTTGGTTGGGAGTAGAGGGAGTAATTATGTTCTGAAGATATTCATATTATCACCTATGAAAACTTTGAGCATGTTACCTCATATGGATAAATAAATGTTAAGGTTATTACTAAGTTTGAGTACTAAGTTAGAGATATAAAGAATATTATGATGAGTTAGACAAGTCATATCTAATAACTCCTAATGTGAGAGAATCAAGGATAATTGGATTCAAGTAAAGAGCTCTGAGATGCTAGGAATGTGTGTACAGGAAACAATGATGAATGATTAATTTGTTGTTAGCTGCATTTGAGAACTGCTTTAAAGAAATGAAAAAAAAAATTTGTTTTAGAGTTTTCCTTCTCCTATGCTCCCAAGTTCCAAATGAGATTTTAATAAATTCTTCCATAATTCTCATTGGGCACCTGAATTCTAACAACACAGATTCCTTATGGAAATTTTTATATATAAGAATAACGTAAAGATACAATTGAACATTGTTTTGCCTTCTCTATTTTCAGGAGTTTAGTTTAAAAATTACATGGACCCCAGGCACAGAATCCAAGGGCTAAGAGTTAATCTATCATCATCATAAAATTGTAAGTGTGCACCTCTATAGCAGAAAAGTCCTGTACATCAAGAATACTTTCTCTCTTGTCGCAAGGTGTTGTGGTTTGACTGATAAATGTTTCTGACAGGCTCACATGGAACACTCAGTCCCAAGATGCTGTCAGTGAAACTTCTAAGAGGTAGGAGCTCACTGGAGTAACGAGTTACTTACATGAACATTGGAATTTTATAGCCTGTCCCTATAAAATTCTCTGGTTTCCTAAGTTTTTGTAAAATATCAGCAGTCAAGCCTCTTGCTCTTACAAACATGCCTTCTGTTTAGGCTGTCATGGACTTCAGCTGCAACTGTATTAAAAAAATCAACTGTTTCTCCCTCAAGTTGACTTTATTAGAATAATTTATAAAAACAAAAAGAAGCACCTTGATACTAAAATGTATAGTTATCAACTTATGCATATAGCACCACATTGTAATCCTCACAGGTCCATCACGTTCTTCTATGAATTCGTGTTTCCATCAATGTTTTTGCCATGTATTGTGCAGAGTCCTCGGTTTCCTATCTTGAGCAAGACTTTGTTTTTAAGAAAGTTATAAGGCAAGTTTTGTTGAAAGAGTATATCATTTTTCTATTGCTATATAAAGTTGGCAGTTTGAAATACACACAGCTTATTAGCTCATAGTTTTTAAAATCAGAAATATGAACATGGATCAATTGGCTGCTTTGTATAACAGCAAAGCTGGAAGAAGCTGAAGGAGGAGGGTGACTCAGTAGGAGGACCAACAGTCTCAATTAACCTGGACCCTGAGATCTCTCAGACACTGGACCACCAACCAGGCAGCATACACTAGCTGATTTGAGGCCCCAAACACAAATACAGCTGAGGTCTGCTATGTCTGAGTTCAGTCAGAGAAGATGAACCTAACCCTCATGAAACTGGAGGCCCCAGAGAGTGGGGAGGTCTGATAGGGTCAAGGGTAGGGGACTAGGAGCATGCTTGTGGTGGCAGGGGAACAAGGTATAGGATGTGGAACAGTCAGAAAGTGGGCCAGGAGGGGAAAAAATCTGCAGTGTTAAAAAAAGATTAAATAACATTTTTAAAATATTTTAAAACACTAGGGGGCTGGTCTCTAATTTGGGGACTTAGAAAGTTGGTGGATTCTGAATAGGACCCTATTTTGAGTAAAGCATTGGAAAATTTGTTTTCTGCGAATGGTGAGATTAAAGCCTGGTTCTCTGGGGCCTCCAAAATTACTTGCCGTGTGGGTTTCTCTTCCTTTAGAGACAAACATGAGATGTCAGAACTTTTCTTAGGATCCCTTTTAGAATTTTGCTACCAGACAAGAAACCAATTAATAATCTAATGTTTAGCTAGATCCACAAGGATTGTCTATCCTGCAATTGCAACCTTGTCATTCACTAAGATTATGTGAGGGATATCTCTTTATACTGATGAAGTTTGCCCATACTCAGAGAAGAGAATGCACATATCCAAGGACCATTTTCTATTCGTGTTAGAATTCATTTTTAACAATGTGATAGAAAACAATTTAACAGGTAATTTTATATAAAATGCAAATGTTATAGGGTTAAGTATTAGGTTTTAAAAACACAAAGAATGATGATATATCCCAGTTTTTGGACTTTTGAGAAGATTGTAAAATTTGTTAGCTTACATATTATCAGGGGAATTATATAGTACTTTGAAGGGCATGCTTGTGCTTGTCTTTAATGCAGAAATATAATAATTAACCAACCCTGGAGAAACTAATGCGAATTTAATTGTTTGGTTTATATTTGCTTTTTAAATTGTTCACATTAAATATGTGTCTAATATATGAAACAAACAAGGCTTACAGAATATAAACATTTCACTACTTTTACTTATTTGAGTAGATTAAATGTGTAAACAAAGTATTTGGGCCATATTAATCTGTTATGAGCTACTCAACTTTTCCTTGATGTGCCCCAAACATCATGTTTACTCCCGACTCTATTTTATCTATTTACTTTCTTTCTTTATTCTTTTCTTTTTTTTGTTTCAATAACCTACAGAATCAAAAATGAGTGCTACCCAAAGCTTGTGGGTACAAGACATCCATTACAGCATATGGTCAAGCTACCTGGTGTCATATTCCTACTAAAATCTGACTTTCCTTCTCCCAGCAGTCACTAAATTACAAGCACTCCTACGTTAGGTGGATTATGATTACATTCTTCATCCTTGATGTAGTGTTAACTGGCCTAGTGTTGTACAGGTTTTGTGCCAGCAACCACAAGACCTTTTGTGAAAGCAAAAGCCATTTTCTGTCCAGGAAAATGCTACTTTCTTACAGTCTTTCTTGACTTCTGGCTCCTACTCTTTCCATATTGCTCCATCTTGAAGCCAGAGGTTGTGGTTTAGAGTTTCCATTTGATCTTGAACATACCATAGGCATTTATTCTTGGCATTTTGGCAAGTTGTGAACTCTGTTATCTGCTATCTACTGAACAACATCAACAAAAAGCTTTTCTCATGGGAACTGAGCCTTGTTTAACTCTATGGGTATAGAGAAAAATATATTAGAAAGAAGTTTAAGTTAGTATGTTAGTGTTAAAAAATAATAGTAATATTGTCTCTCCTAGGTGTTATGAGCTCTATAGACATGGGATCTTTGCCAGATCTACAATAGTAGGCATGAGTTTCCTCCTGTAGTGGAGGTCTTAAGTCTAGTTAGAAAGCAGTTAGTTAGTACCATAATATTTATACCACCATGGTACTGATGGGCATCTCCTATCAAGCTGATTATTAATGTAGGTCCCAGAGATCATACTTGGGTAAAATTA
>NW_022196914.1:66401054-66413357 GCF_008632895.1 Mastomys coucha | reverse complement strand
CTCATTTGAATCTTCCCTCATTGTTCTCCATTTCTCTTTCATAATTTATCTGCTCTATTATTTCATCTCTTAAGATTTTTCTTTTATCTCTCATTGTGTATTTAAATTTGTTCATCAGTTGAATATTCTTTTCATTGATGAGAACCTACAGTTTTTCCATTCACTCTGACATAATTAAGTATTTAGAGATTGAAACTTAAAAAAATTGTGGATTATACAAATTACGAATTTATCTTCTCTTGGCTAAACATTAATATAGACTGGGACTCCTTTTCTCTAGAAAAGAGAATATATGTTTGGCAGGTGTCTTCTTTTCCTTATATTATTTTTATAACTACCTCTACCTGGATCATGGAGTTATATAATCCCTCTGGCATGGAAATGAGGGATAAAGGGTAAGCAAGGATAGTTATCCTTGAATGATGAATTTCAGTGAACAACACTGAGTCTCTCTTTTTCTTTGAAGAAGCTTAAGCTGAGTCCATTATGAATGTTTGTCTCTGGGGGAATTTTATTGTTCATGTTTGTTCTCAGCCTCTGGCAATTAGGCAATTCTTTAATCATTGCTAGTAAGTCTTTTTTTTTTTTCACCTAGTCTGGACAATTGCAGTAGAAATTATGTAACATCTTTGCCTGAAATTGAACCTCTCAAATACTGTTCAAGTATTTAACACTTGATTTAAACAAACAAGTGACATGACTAATGGATTTTAAGGTAACTAATCATTTGTTTTCTTTTTTGTTGTTTGACAATTAATATGTTACCTATCAAGTCCGTTTAAGTTCACAATAGTCCATTCCAATTTTCTATTTAGTATCTTACATAATTCTATAGTAGCATGCTGCTCTTTAAATGACAAAAAGAGATAAGACAATAAGCTTTGGAGTCAATGGCTATAGAAATATCCAAGAAGAGAAATAATAAAAGAAGTCATGGTTATATCTTAGATTTCACAGAAATTTTGGTAGACTAGTGGGAATGAATGTTCAATTGCAGGGTTTTAGTGGGAATAGATTGTAAGGAAATGAACGTGGATGGCTATCTTCCTGTGGAGGCTGAAGGAGTACTAATTTCACATACTGTTGAACACAATAGACCTTGCCAGCTGGTTCTGGAGACGATCCTGGCTTAACTGGTTCCACTTGACCTCTTGTTTTTCTATTTAGCTACATAACCTGTTATCACCAGGATTTGTAAATGTACATTCTGGCATTAGAAATATACAGACTGCTACTATTTTCAAAGGAAGTCTGTGCTTCACTTCTTCCTATTCTCATACCCCTTCATTAAATACAACCTAAAAGAGCTGAGCCGTACCCAGAGCCAAGCATTCTATGCAATTACTTTCTGAAAGTTGTGTTTCATTATATAACCATTACAAATCAGTGTGGAGATGACTTGGAAGCAAGAGTAAAGAGAATTTATAACTGATAACCAGTGTGGAGGTGAACTACTAGAAACTCTTTTGTCCAAATAGACAAAACAGTGAGGGAGAAGCAGTAACTCAGCCATACAGAGAATGGATATAGGGTTGGTCTGTGCCTGGCTCATGTAATCTTTTGGAATGTTTTTTGCATGAAACTCACAAGCACAGAGTGTAAGTAAAGGTTATGTATAATTGGTAATTCTCCAGTGTCTCTAAGTAATCTGTATTATAAAACATGTTTCAGCCCATCCGTTCTTAACATAGTTGTAAAATAATGATCTTTGGGACATTCAAGTTATTATGTTGATATGTTTTCCCTCTGTCTTTGGGGATATTCTGAATCATGTCAGAGAGAAAAATTTGATGGAACTTAAAGGAGAGCTACTCTCATTGCATTTTTTATGTATTATTTCTTGCTTTTTCTACTACCCATCCTACCTATAAGCTCTTTAAAATCAAGTATGTCTTAAAACCTCTTTGTCTTTGACCAAAACTCATATAAGAGATAACTTCCTTGAAAATAATGACTATTGTAAATGTAGGAAAAGGTTAGTATTCATTTCCATGTGACAGAAACAAAGTATAGATGAGAATTAGTTTGCAAGCTCTGATTTGAATATTCCATCGGAAGTGCAAAAGTCAACATGTTGTTTCTCAGATTATAAGACTTAAATTATTGCTTTGCTTCACATCATTAGTCTTTGCCTGGGAACTAGTTGCCAAGTACACACTCCCTTAGCTCATTGACTTTCATATTGTGCTTTGCATCATGCATAGCTGCTTCTATCAAAACCATTCCCTGTGATTTAAAGGTGGGAAAACAGATGAACCTATTTCTTGCCCCTCTTCTATACACACTTATGTTTTGAAGGAATCCATTAACTTGTGGTAGAAGAAAATTCCAAATCTATTAATACTTAGATGAATTAAATTATTTATATATTATCTTTTGCCTCTTTCATATTTGAAGAAAACAAGAGAAATTGGCCTGACCACTAATCTATAAATAAGTTATAGGTACCCTTAGTAACATTACATAAAATGCTTTTGCAAATTTAGGCAAATCACTAATAATGTCATATATTAGTTTTGAAACTCAAACTTACATAGAAACCTATATGTGAATATTGATATAGATATAGTGTGTATGTTTAATTTTGCATTTCTAAGATACATGCTTGTATAAATTCTATTTATACACACATATGTTGTTTTTGGCTGGCCATTGTAATATTCTGGTTTTTTTCTTCTATTGTTAAATTTAACTTTATTTTATACTTATTCAATTTAGATCCCATTCACTGTCCCCCTCCCAGTTAGCCCACATACATTCCTTTCCCATCTCCTCTCCCCTTCTCCTCTGAGTTGGTGGAGAAGGTCCCTGGGTATCCCCTCATTCTGGCATTTCAAGTGACTGCTAGACTAGGTGCCTCCTCTCTCACTGAGGTCAGACAACAAAGCTAGAAGAACATATCCAACATACAGGCAATAGCTTTTGGAATAGGCCCAGCTCCAGTTGTTTGCGACCCGTGTAATAATCTTTTAACAGACTGTGACCCATACAATTTTAAATAATGACTGAACTTTTCATGTTCCTACCTAGCCGTGCTTGTATGACTACAAGAAATCATGTTGGAATTTTGTTATGATACCTGCAAAGTGTGCCTATTTTTTTGCTTCTAATATTTTATTAAAATTCATTTTACATCCCAATCACAACCCCCCTCTGTCCTCTATTTCCAGTCTCACCATTATAAATCCCTATTACTATTGCCCCATCCCCTCTCAGAGAAGGAAAGGCTCCCTTGGGAACTACCCCATCGTGGGACAGCTAGTCCCAGCAGGGCTAGGCGCATCCTCTCCCACTGAGGTCCAACCAGGTAATCTAGGTAGGGGGAAGGGGATCCAATGGCAGGGAAGAGAGGCCTAGAGAGACCCTGCTCTACTTGTTAGGGGACCCACTTGAAGACAAAGTTGAACTCTTGCCATAGATATGAAGGGGATCTAAGTCTAGCTCCCTTTTTGGTGTCCAAGGCCCTGTAAGCCCTCATGGGCCCAGTTTAGTTGACTCTATGTCTTTTTGTGGTGACATTGACCCCTCTTGCTTGCTCACTTCTATTACCAAATCTTTCACAAGACTCCCGAGCTCTGCCTGATATTTGGTTGTTGGTCTCTCCATCTGCTTCTGTCAGTTGCTGGATGATGCCTCTTGGCAGACAGTTTTGCCAGGTTCCTGTCTTCAAGTATAGCAGAGTATCAATAGTATCAGAGGTTGTCTCTCTCGTGTGGCATGGGTCGCAAATTGGAGCAATACTTAAATGGCTGTTCCCTCAGTCTCAGCTCCATCTTTATCTCTTCACCTTTATTTAGACAAGACAAAGTTGGGGTTGATGATTTCATGAGTGGATTGACGTTCCTCCACCAATGCTTCTCTGGAAGTCCTGTCTAGCAACAGGAAATGGCCATTTCAGTTTTTATATGCCCTTCATAGGAATCTCACCTAAAGTAACCCCCATATACTCCCCATATCTTCCCCAGTACTCCATCTAGTAACCAGAGATGCCCCCCATATTTACATTTTCACTCCCAGCCCTCTCTCAGCATCCTCTCCCCACACCTGATCCCATCTCCATTCCCCTCCACACCCCCTCTCCTACCCAATTCCCTCTTTCCATCCATCTCCAATGATTATTTAGTTTCCCCTTCTTAGTGAGATTCTCACATCCTCCCTCCTTATAACCTTATTACCCTCCTTATTATCCTTATACTTCACTCAGGATAATTCTCAATTTCTATCCATTAACCTGAAAAATTGGTGGTATTTTTGTTTTTAAAAGCTGAGTAGTATTCCATTGTGTAGATGTGCCACATTTTTTTAAATCCATTCTTAAGTTGGGGGACATTTAGGTTGTTTCCAGTTTTGGCTATTATGAGTAAAGCTGCTATGAACATAGTTGAGAAAGTGTCCATGTAATATAGTGGGGCATCTTTTGATATATGCACAGGAGTAGAACAGCTAAGACTTGAGATAAACCTATTCCCAGCTTTCTAAGAAACCACCAAATTGATGTCAAAGTAATTATACAAGTTTGCACTCCCACCAGCAATTAAGAAGTGTCCCCCTTGCTCCACATCCTTGCCAGCACATGCTGTCCCTTGAGTTTTTGATCTTAGCCTATCTGATTGGTGTAAGGTGGACTCTTAGGACACTTTGATTTTGATTACACTGATGACTAAGGTTGTTGAACATTGCTTTAAGTTCTTCTTGGCCATTAAATATTCCTCTGTCAGAAATAGTCTGTTTAGCTCTATACTCACTCCATTTTTAAAAAATTACTTTATTTATTTACATTACAGCCATTGCCCTCCTCCTGGTCTGCCCTCCCACAGTTCCTTATCCCATTACTCTTCCTCCTTGTCACTGAGAAGGTGCTTTCCCTACCAAGCATCCCCCTTTCCTGGGGCCTCAAGCCTCTGAGATTAGGCACATCTCCTGCTGAGGCCAGACCAGGCAGACCTCTTATCTCTCTGTCTCTCTCTGTCTCTCTGTCTCTGTCTCTCTCTCTGTCTCTGTCTCTTTCTCTCTATCTTTCTATCTATCTATCTATCTATCTATCTATCTATCTATCTATCTATCTATCTATCTATCTATCCCTATCTCTCTCTACTCTTTGGGTTCTTGTTTATTTTTGTCTAATTTCTTGAGTTCTTTAAGTATTTTGGATATTAGACATTTGCTGGATAGAGGGTTGATAAATGTTCTTTTCTAATCTGTAGCCCTTTGTTTTGACTATTGATGGTGTTCCTTGCCTTACAGAAGCTTTTCAGTTTCACAAGGTCCAATTTTAATAGTTAATGTTAGAGTCTGAGCTATTGGTGTTCTGTTCAGAAAGTTGTCTCCTGTATCAATATGTTCAAGACTATTTCCCACTTTCTCTTCTATTAGGTTGAGTGCATTCAGTTTTATGTTGAGGTCATTAATCCACCTGGACTTGAGTTTTATCTATCATGATTAATATGGATGTATTTGCATTCTTCTACATGAAGACATCCAGTTAGACTAGAACTGTTTGTTGAAGAAGTTTTCTTCTCTTTCTTTTTCATTATATAGTCTTGCTTTCTTTGTGAAGTACAATATTAAATAGATAGGGAGAGAGTGGGTAGCTTTGTCTTGTCTCTGACTTTGGTAGAATTGCTTTTAGTTTCTCTCCATTTAACTTGATCTTGGCTTTTTACTGTCTTGTATATTGCTTTTATTATGTTTAGGTATAAACTTTGTACCCTTGATCTCTCCAAGATGAAGGTGCTTTGGATATAGTCAAAGGCTTTTTCATTATCTAATGAGATGATCATGTGGTTCTTGTTTTTGAGTTTGTTTATATGGTGGATTATGCTGATGGATTTTCATATATTGAACAATCCCTGCAACCCTGTGATGAAGTCTACTTGATTATGTTTGATATTTTAATGTGTTCTTAGATTCATTTTTTGGGTATTTTATTGGATATTTTTGTATTAATTTTCATAAGAGAAATTGGTCTGAAATGCTCTTTCTTTGTTGAGTATTTGCGTGGTGTTGGTTTTAGGGTGACTGTGACCTCATAAAATAAGTTTGGCAGTATTCCTTCTGTCTCTATTTTGTAGAATAATTTAAGGTGTATGTATTAGTATTAAATCTTTTTGAAAATATGGTAGAATTCTATTCTAAAACTATCTGACCCTGAGCCTTTATTGGTTGGGAAATATTAATGACTGTTTCTATTTCATTAGGGGTTATAGGACTATTTAAACAGTTTAACTGATCTGGGTTTAACCTTGTATGTGGTTTCTATCTAGGAAATCATTGTTTAGATTTTCCCATTTTATTTAATACTGGCTTTTGAAGTAGGACTTAAGGATTCTTTTAATTTCCTGATTGTCTACTGTTATGTCTCCATTTTCATTTCTGATTTTATTTGGTTACAAACTCACTGTCCTTTAGTTAGATTGGCTAAGGGTTTGTCTATCCTGTTGAGTTTCTCAAAGAATCAGTTTTGTTAATTCTTTGTATTGTTCTCTTTGTTTCTAATTAGTTGATTTCAGCCTTGATTTTGATTTTTCCTACTGATTTGATTCCTCCTCCTCCTCCTCCTCCTCCTCCTCCTCCTCCTCCTCCTCCTCCTCCTCCTCCTTCTTCTTCTCCTCCTCCTCCTCCTTCCTCTTCCTCTTCCTCATCCTCCTCCTCTCCCTCCTTTTTCCTTTTCCTCTTATTCTCCTCTTTTCTCTCCTTCTCCTACTCTTCCCCTTCTTTCTTTTCTAGAGCTTTCAAGTATACTTTTAGATTGCTTGTATGAGAACTTTGTAGTTTCTTTATGGAGGCATATAGTGCTATGAACTTTACTGTTAACACTACTTTCATTGTTTTCCATAAGTTTGGGTATGTTTTGCCTTCGTTTTCATTGAATTCTGCAAAGTCTTTAATTTCTTTCCTTATTTCCTCTCTGACCCAGAGATCATTGAGCAGAATGCTGTTCAGTTTACATGGCTGTATAGATTTTCTGTTGTTGTTGAAGTCCACTTTTAATCCAAGGCACTATTTTAATTTTCTTGTATCTGTTGAGGTTTGTCTTGTGACTGATTACATGATCAGTTTTAAAGAAGTTTCGATGAGGTTCTGGGAAGAAGATATATTCTTTTGTTTTTGATTGAAATATTCTTTAGATATCTGTTAAGTCCACTTGATTCATAGCATCAGTTAGTTTCATTATTTCTCTGTTTAGTTTCTGTCTAGATGAACTGTATTTTGGTGAGTGTGGGCTATTGAAGTCTGCTACCATTAATGTGTGGGGTTCGATGTATGATTAAGCTTTAGCAATGTTTCTTTTATAAACGTGGGTGCCCTTGTTTTAGGGACATAGATATTCAGAATTGAGATACCATTTGTTAGATTTTTTTCCTTTGATGACTATGAAGTGTCCTTTCCTATCACTTTTGATTAATTTTAGTTGAAAGGCTATTTTATTAGAATGGCCACTCCAGATTCCTTCTTTGGTCTTTTTTCTAGCCCTTAACTCTGCTGTAATGTCTATCTTTATTACTGATGTATGTTTCAGAATGATGGATCCTGTGTCTACCTTCATTCTTTTAGCCTGTGTCTTTTTATTGGGAAATAGAATCATTGGTGTTGAGAGATACCAGTCACCAGTGCTTGCTAAATTCTGTTATTTTGATTCTGGTGTTGTTGGTTTTGGTGGTATTGGTGGTATTGGTGGTAGTAGTGGTGGTGGTGGTGGTAGTGTTGTGCATGTATACTTGTTTTGTTTTTGCTGGTATGCAATTACTTATTACCTGTGTTTTCTTCAGTGTAGGTATCCTTGGATTGAAGTTTTCCTTCTAGTATATTCTAGATTTGTGGATTTATAGATAAATATTGTTTGACTTTGCTTTTATCTTGAAATATTTTATTTCCTCCATCTATGGTGATTGAGAGTTTTGGTGGTTATAGTAACCTAGGTTGGAACCTGTGGTTTTATAGAGGCTTTGAGTCATCTGTCCAGGCTCTTCTAGCTTTTACAGTCTCTGTTGAGAAGTTAGATGTAATCCTGAAAAGTCTGCATTTATAAGTTAGTTGCCCTCTTTCTTTGCAGTTTTTAATATTCTTCCTTTGTTCTGTAGATTTAATGTTTTGATTATTATATGGTAGGAGAATTTACTTTTCTGGTCCAATCTAATTGATGTTCTGTAAGTTTCTTGTATTATTATATACATCTTTTTCTTTAGGTTGGGAAAGTTTTCTTCTATGATTTTGTTGAAATATTTTCTGACCCTTGAAACTGGGACTCTTTAACTTCCTTGTGGTGGTTTGAATATGGTTGGCCCAGGGAGTGGTACTATAGTAGGTCTGCCCTTGATGAAGTAAGCATAGCCTTGTTATAGGAAGTTTGTCATTGTGGATGTGGGCCTTAAGACTCCCTTTCTGGCTGCCTGTAGGCCTGTCTACCTTTGAATGAAGATGCAGAACTCTCAGCTCCTCTAGCCTCATTTCTGACTGGATGCTGCTATGCTCCTGCCTTGATAATAATGGATTGAACCTCTGAACTTATAAGCAAGCCCCAGGAAAATGTCATTTAAAAGACTTGCCTTGGTTGTGGTGTTTTTTCACAGCAGTAAAACTCTAACTAAGGCATTCTTATATTCCTATAACTCGTATATTAGATCTTTTCATGGTATCCCAGATTTTCTGGATGATTTTGGCAGGAATTTTTTAGATTGAACATTTTCTTGGACTGATGTATCAATTTTTTTCTACTGTATCTTGTATGCCTGAGATTTGCTCTTCCATCTCTTATATTTTTTAATATTTTATTCTTTTATTGGATTTTTAAATTTATATTTCAAATGTTATCCCCTTTCCCAGTTTCCCATCCAGAAACCTCCTATCCCATCCCTCCTTGTTTCTGTAGGGGTGTTGCCCCACCCATGAACCCACTCCCACCTTCCTGCCCTGGCATTACCCTACACTGGGGCATCAAGCCTTCATAGCACCAAGGGCCTTGCCTCGCATTGACCATTCTCTGCTACATATTCAGCTGGAACCATGGGTCTTTCCATGTATACTCCTTGGTTGGTGGTTTAGTCCCAGAGAGATCTGGGGCTCTGGTTGGTTGATATTTTTGTTCTTCCTATGGGGTTGCTTCTTCAGTTCTTTTTCTAACTGCTCCATTGGGACCCCCTTGCTGAGTCTGATGGTTGGCTGTGAACAATTACCTCTGTATTTGTTAGTTTCTGGCAGAGCCTCTCAGGAGATAGCTATATCAGGCTCCTGTCAGCAAGCACTTAATAGTGTCTGGTTTTGGTGTCTGTATATGGGGCAGAGATCCTTGGGGGCAGAGGAGGGCAATCTCTTGGTGGTCTTTCCTTCAGTCTGTGTTCCATACTTTGTCTCCCTATTTCCTCCCTTGAGTATTTTGATTCTTCTTCTAAGAAGGACTGAAGCATGTACACTTTGGTTTTCCTTCTTCTTGAGCTGCATATGGTCCCTGAATTGTATCTTGGATGTTCTGAGCTTTGGGGATAATATCCACTTATCAGTGAGTTCATACCATGTGTATTTTTTTGTGACTGGGTTATCTCACTCAGGATGATATTTTCTAGTTCCATCCATTTGTCTAAGAATTTCAAGATTTCATTGTTCTTAATAGCTGAGTAGTACTCCATTGTGTAAATGTACCACATTTTTTGTATCCATTCCTCTGATGAAGGACATCTGTTTTTTCCAGCTTTGGTTATTATAAATAATGTTGCTATGAACATAGTGGAGCATGTGTCCTTGTTAAATTTTGAAGCAGCTTTTGGGTACATGTCCAGGAGTGGTATAGCTGGGCTCTTGGTTAGTACTATGTCCAATTTTCTGAGAAACCATCAGACTGATTCCAGAGTGGTTGTACCAGCTTGCAATCCCACCAAAAAATGGAGGAGTGTTCCTTTCTCCACATCCTTGCCAGCATCTGCTGTCACCTGAGTATTTCATCTTAGCCATTCTAACTAGTGTATGGTAGAATCTCAGGGTTCTTTTGGTTTGCAGTTCCCTGATAACTAAGGATGTTGAACATCTCTTTAGGTGCTTCTGAGCCCTTTGAGTTTCCTCAGTTGAGAATTCTCTGTTTAGCTCTGTACCCCCTTTTTAAAAATAGGGTTATTTGATTCTCTGTAGTCTACCTTCTTGAGTTCTTTACATATATTAGATATTAGCCCCCTATCGGATATAGGATTGGTAAAGATCTTTTCCCAATTTGTTGGTTGCCATTTTGTCCTATTGACAGTGTCTTTTGCCTTACAGAAGCTTTGCAATTTTATGAAGTCCCAATTGTCAATTCTTGATCTTAGAGCATAAGCCATTGTTGTTCTGTTCAGGAATTTTTCCCCTGTGCCCATATATTCAAGGCTCTTTCCCACTTTCTTTTCTATTAGTTTCAGTGTATCTAGTTTTATGTGGAAGTTCTTGATCCACTTGGACTTTATCTTTGTATAACAAGATAAAAATGGATTGATTTGCATGCTTCCATATCTGATCCCCTAGTTGAACCAGCACTACCATCTCTTGTATTCTGTTGGTGATGCTTGCATCTGTTGTTCTGTTTTCTTTTTTTAAGTTTTCCATCTCTAGCATTACATCAGTTTGTGTCTTCTTTATTTCTTCTATTGCCATTTTCACACTATGTGCAGTTCATTTATTTTCTTTTCCTATTTAATTGTATTTTCCTGTATTTCTTTAAGGGATTTATTTGTTTCATCTTTAAAGACCTCTACCTGTTTAATTGTATATTCCTGTATTTCTTCAGGGATTTATTCATTTCCTCTTTAATAGCCTCATCATGTTTATAATCTTGGATTTAAATTCATTTTCTTGTGCTTCAGTTTTGTTAGGATATCCATGGCTTGCAGTGTAGGATAGCTTTGCTTGTCAATCCTTGAACCTACAATAAATTGTCTACTTCCAGTTTATGACCTTTAGGTATAAGACAATAGTTTCACAGATAATTTAGAAGGAACGATTTCCCTCATCATAAATTTGTTCCAAGTTTGCTTTCTATCCTAGTTCAATTAGCCCATGAAATATGAAGGTTCACAGAGCCCTAATTGCAGCTTTCATACTATTGAGGGCTCAAAACTACTCGTATAAACTTAAGAATTCTATAGAACCATTATGAGGAATTATTAAATCATCAGTTTGTCTACGCAGCATTGATATAAGAGTGTACATCTTTGTTGATCTACAGAAAATCTGCCCAGTAGGGTAGGTTAGTAGCCAGCAATCATTGGAATATTTAAAAATGACAGGAAAGATGTAACAATAATAAGAATCAATCCTGAGATGAAATCTCTGAAGGCCTTGAAATTTAGAGTTTACCTGCCATACCCATACAAAATGATGGGCCAACTCCAGAAAGTCACTTGTTAGTTTTTGCCTCTCCTAGATGGCTCTTGAAACTTGAGGATTTGGCATGTAGATTTATGTGCCTATTTCTAACATATTATGCAACATAAAATTCACATAAGAAAGCATGATAACAAAAAAATCAAAGTAACAATAATCATAGAAAATAAGTTTTGGATCAGAATAAAAATTATTTTATATTCAACAACTTCAATATATCAATGAAAAATCATCTAGTGCCTATACCTCAACGCTCACACAAAATGAGATCCCACTAAAGAAAAAAATTTAGAGACACTGATGAGTGAAACTTATGAGAAAAACATAAGCCACCTTCTTTGTATGTTGTGAATTTGCTGTTCTTATGAACCAATCATCTAATGAATAAAGAAGCCAATCACTGGGCAAGTAGGTGGGACTTCCAGGTTGGACTGAGGAAGAGAGGAAGCAGGAGAGTTAGGTCCTTTTGGATCTGGGACAGCATATAGTTAAGATGTAGCTGCTAGAGTTTCCAGTAACATGGTTGATCTGCAAGGATTTGCCACTGGAGGAATCAGATTTTAGTAAGGCTTACAAGATTAGGTTTTAGTTGTTGCACCCAGAAATTGAGTAGACACTGTTTCTAAATTAAGTTTGTGTTGTATTTTCCTTCGTGCAACAGCTCATCTGGGTTCAAAAAAGATACAGTGACAAAGCATGGGTTTGCCAGATGTGGACCACAAAAGCTGTGGGGGCTTTGAAGCACTGAGTTGGCTTGGTAACACCCTACCAGTGAGAACCTAGTAAACTGGGGGGAGAGATTGTGGAATTCTGAATCAGAGTCTCCATGATAAAAGAACAAGCCAGCCATTGTCTGCCAGTGCATGGCCTACCAGGAAGCCCAGTGCTGAGAGATGCTGGCATTAGGGTGGGAACATGCTGTATCATATTTTTTTTTTTTATTTTAGATATTTTCTTTAT
>NW_022196914.1:66375879-66392434 GCF_008632895.1 Mastomys coucha | reverse complement strand
GGCTTAATGTGCTCTCTGGAGTTAGGCGATCCACTTGCAGGGAAGGGGCAGAGGAGGACGCTGAACTCATATTTTTAAATATTTCTTACAACACTTATGGAGCAAATATTTTTTCAAGAGAAATATTTATTTTTTATTAGATATTTTCTTTATTTACATTTCAAATAATATCTCCTTTTCAAGTTTCCCCTCTGGAAAAAAAAACCTGTTTCCTCCCCTCTCCCCCTGTTCACCAACCCACCCTCTCCCCTTCCTGGTTATGGAATTCCGATACACTGGGGCATAGAACCTTCACAGGACCAAGGACCTCTCCTTCCATTGATGACTGACTAGACCATCCTCTACTACATATGCTGCTGGAACCAATAGTCCCACCATGTGTACTCTTTGGTTGGTGGTTTAGTCCCTGGGAGCTCTGAAGGTACTAGTTAGTTTATATTGTTGTTTGTCCTAAGGAGCTGCAAACCCTTCAGCTCCTTGGGTCCTTTCTCTGGCTCCTTCATTGGAGACCCTGTGCTCAGTCCAATGGATAGCTGTGAGACTCTATGTCTGTATTAGTTGGTCAGTGTCAGAGCCTCTCCGGAGATAGCTATATCAGACTCCTGTCAGCTAGCCCTGGCATCCACAATAGTGTCTGGGTTTGGTGACTGAATATGGCAAGGATTCCCTGGTGGAACAGTCTCTGGATTGTCCTCCCTTCAGTCTCTGCTTCATACTTTGTCTCTGCAACTCCTTCCATGGGTATGTTGTTCCCCCTTTTAAGAAGGATCGAAGTATCTACACTTTGGTCTTCCTTCTTTTTGAGTTTCTTGTGGCTTGTGAATTGTATTTGGTTATTCCAGAGTTTCTGAGCTAATATCCACTATCAGTGAGTGCATACCATGTGTGTTCTTTTGTGATACCCAGAAGATGCTCCAACATGTAATAAAGAAACATGCTCTTCTATGTTCATAAATGCCTTATTTATAGTAGCCAGGAACTGGAAACAACCCAGATGTCCCTCAATAGAGGAGTGGATACAGAAAATGTGGTACATCTACACAATGGAGTACTATTCAGCTATTAAAAACAGTGAATTTATGAAATTCTTAAGGAAATGGCTGGATCTGGAAATTATCATCTTGAGTGTGGAGCAAATTTTTAAAAGACTGCAAGGTTAGAGAAGCTTTCAAAGGTCTTATCAAAGTTATGAAAATATTTCTCTCAAGATTGCTACTATAAAATAGACTAGTAAATGTATAACTAATAGGTTTATTGAAAATATTATATTTGAGTGATTAGCTCAGTATGTTACAGCATGGTGTTCAAAGTCATGGGTTTGAACTCTGTGTGGGCTAGCAGTTACTACTCTGAAACGGAGAAATCATTTCTTACAGAAGACTCTGTTTTAGTTCCCAGCACCCATATATGGCAGCTCATATGCATTTGTAACTCCAGTCCAGGGGATTCAATGTACTTTCCCAGTCTTTGCAGAAACATGCATTATATGAGGTGCATGTATACCCATTTAGACACAATGAATAAATAAATAAATAAATCCTTTAAAAAAGATTATTAGTGTTTCTCTATTTTTGCTGACCAGTTATATACTACACAAATGTATTCTTTTGTATGAACATCTGTGACTGAAAATTTTATAACAGAATATTTTGTAATAGAATTGCATGGAAATTTCAAAAACATCCATCATTATATGAATCATGAACATATTTTGCTATATTAATATAGTAGAATAGTAATAGTCTTAGAAAAAAGCACAATTTTTTAAAAAATTATAAGTAGAAAAATTTATTATATACTAGACATGTTTTAAAATAAAATGTTAAAAATATAAATGTAGCTATTGAAGAAGTTTTTTCTTCTGGGAAAGTTGCTAGCATGGTTGAAGTATCATGGTAGATAGAATAGTTACTCTCTGCTATTTTCTATATTCCTTAATTTTTTCTTCCCAATTAATGCTTCTCTGCTTATGAGTGCATATTAACCTGGATTGTCTCTCAGAGCTTCTGTTGCTTCAGTGCTAATTTGGATCATAAATACAACAAAGAAAGAGAAGGAAACCGAATCTATTTTCCATTAAAAAAGAAAGAAAGAAATGAAACTATTTTTCCTGAGATATAGTATTTTGAAATACATACTTTAAAAACAAAAAGAAACTTAATGTTCTAGGCCCTTTACATGGTATTATCCAACTCTTATGAGTTCTGCAAATAAGCTTCACTATTCCCACTATAAATTGCATGTTTAATGTGCGAGAGTCTAAATATCTCTACAAAGTGATCTAAATGGAAGTTTAAACACAAATTTCAACCTTGGTTTACTCAGAATTGCACTATATAAAATTCAACAATGAAGATATCAAACAATTTAGCCCTGGGACAAGTTACTTTATGGGAAACATCTGATCCCTTAGAGAATAGTGACCATTCATATATTTAATTTTAATTTCCCCCACCCAATGCTTATGTTTATTACTTAGTTATTGTGTTCTCTGGGAACTTCTCATTGTTTCACTATGTCTTAATGTCAGAATAACAGCATCTGGGGATATTTGTTTTTCATATGCCATATGTTTACCATGCATTTAAAATTGTGTCCATATGATATATCTTGGCACAAACAGTTTGTCTTGACAAAAAATAGTTTAAAAGAGCTATTGTCTCTTGTCTAGGAAAAAAAAACTTAGAATGAAATCTGTCAAGCACAATGATGAGCTATTTGTCTTTCTTTCTTTCTTTTGTTCCTCTCTTAGTAATCACATGAATACAAAGCAATTTATTAAGACTCAGCAAAGTAATCAGCTATTCATTTGGGGATATAGGAGCTGCATAGGGAAAGCAGTTGATAGAACTGTGCTGAAGTTGTAGGGTCTGTTTCTATTTCTCTCTACAGAAGTAGCTAGTGAGATGTTTATACATAGAGTTTAAGTGCCACAGGGGAGTCAGTCTAGGAAGGGGCATGGAGCTCAATTGTAGGGAAACCCATGCCTACCAAAAGTGAGCGGTGGCAAGAGATCATGTGTAGACATGTTCTATACAGCAGAAGGTGTTATAAACTGTGAAGAAGAAGAAAGTGGGCCCAACTTGGAATTTTGAAATATCCATAAAGGTTAATAGAAAGACATTCATGGAAAAGTGAAAATGTTAGGGTAGCTTTTTGGGGGACAGTGCATGATTCTAAGAGTGATGAGAAATATGTTTTTTTCATTACACGATTTTCATTTTGAGGAGTATATCACAAGAGAACTGTATCTCACTTGATCTGAGCACAGTTCTGTGAGCACAGTCATGGGTATACTAGGGATAAAGAAGATCATTTCTTAAAGATAAAAAGGTTTATTTAGTTAGGGGATGTAAAACCACAAATGTTTATGTAACTAAAGAGAGAGCTGGTGGGTACATGGAGGATTTACAGTGATCCTAGTACTATGTTCTGAGTAGGATTTACAGTGATCCTAATACTATATTCTGAGTAATGATTGAAGTGTTGAAAAATTCAGGAAGCATTGAAAAATCAATGCGAACAATAACAGTTACCACACTGATCGGCTTCAGTAGAAGAGTCTACCAAGATATTAGCAGGATACATACTGATTTCAAATGTTCATGAATTATTTGTCTATTTAGTGCATATTCTAACCATAACATTTTGCATAATTAGAATCATAGAATAATCCTCTTTGATTAAAATGTTATTAGATTAGAAATTTACTTTTGAACAAAGGATTATTGAGAAGTCTTCACCTATTTGGAAATAAAGCAATCATATCCAAATAATACATAGGAAAAATAGAAATCAAAGAAAAATAACTTTTAGCTGGAAGAGATAATAATACACTACTAAAGGATTTCTTATGGCTAGTTGAGGATGTATATTACTATATATCTATATTGTTAAAAAAATCTCTGTGCTGGTTAGTTTTAGTTATTAATTTGATCAGATCAAAATCAAATCAAAGACATAAATACAAATCTGTAAGAGTGTTTCCTGCAAAGATTAACTGCCAGGAAATATTCTTCCTCAGAATGGATGCATTGTCTGATGACCCAAATGTAGGAAGGTTCAAAGGAAAAACAATGATAGTTTTGTGTTTGAAAAAAAAATTAAAAATATACAAGAAATTCAAGAGAAAAATAAAAACTAAATATGACATTTAAAAATATCAATCAAATGTATATATTTTCATCAAGACTGACAAGAAAAAAGATATTACTAAAGGACAATAAAATGCTACATCCAAAATTATGATGATAGATTCAATATCAGATGAAATACATTCCTCAACAAACAGTAACACATTGCACTAATGGAGAAATAGTTAGAAATGCTGAAACCTATTATTTTGCAAAATTCGTATGTGCTAAAAAAGAGAAATTGTTAAGGTGAACAGCCATGGAACTGCAAAAGAAATTTAAATTGAGTGAAATTGAAATTGTAGGTAAAAATTTCCCACAAAGTAAACTACAGATGCATAAAAGTTCAGGGGTAAGTTCTAACAGCTTTTTAATTAAATAGATATGGACATATTACATCAAGCACTTTAGAAAATTGAAGGGATTAATTTATTTCTCAGGCGTATATAGAGGCCATTAATGTGATGATATAAAAGCAAACAGCCATTACAAGAAAAAACAAAGGCTGCAAAGCCATGTCACCTATGAATATATGAGCAAGCATCATAGTTAGATATTTAAATCTCAGATCTGATTATATATAACATATTTTTGTCATTTATAAGTTAATTATCATAATATAAATCTAGCTTATTTGAATATATCTCATTATGATGTTAAAAATTAAAAGGAAACATCTACATGCATACCTAAAATGTAATAACACAGATGAACGTGCATTTCTGTAGCCCAGCAGTTGGTTTTGGAGGGGACGGTGCTTCTTTACTGAGGGTAGCTTGGATGTGGCTTAAACAGCAGGTAAGTCAGGATGAGGAAATTTCAAGTATGGTATACATGCTTACCATCTTGACTTTGATGATGGCCTCAAAGACTTGTCTATCTATATCTATATCTATACCTGTCTATACTTAAACCTATACCTATCTATATCTATATATGTCAAAACATAGAAGATCATATAGCTTATATATAAACAGTGTGTTACATATCTGTTATACTGAAATAAATGTAAATAATTTTTAGGATACTTAGGAAACAATTAGATGATAATGTCAGAAGATTAGTTGATGGTACTACATCAAAATTAGTTTTCCAATGATGATGATTGTTTGATAGTGTTTTGAGACACTGTATGTATACTGGTATTATCTTTATAAGCCTATATTATTATGCCAGCTTATTATTCCAGGCTAAGACCTATTACATTATCAACTTCAGTGCCACAGAGTTTTGCATTCTCATTAAAACTCTTCTTTCAATTCTCTTACACTATTTAGCAAGGTCATATGAACTCAAGGGGCAAATTACCCCTACCAAGCATAGCAGAAGTAGATTGTAGTCTGGGTCATTTAGAAACATCATAAAGAGGATTTCCCTCCATACAGCCGCAGTTCTTGTAATGGTCACCACAGGTCATCCTGAAAAGTGTTAACTTATGTTCTGCACAAAATGCATTTTTTCTTTTACATCTCTTCGGCAGTAGGTGTTTTATGTGCATTATACAATGAAGAATCATACCAAACTAAGGACATAGCTGTTTTACATTTAATTTGTAGAGCAGGGAAATGTGGCTAAGGCAGCGATGAACTTTGCTCAAGGCTACAGAATTATTGAATAAAATCTCAAGGTGAAAAACCCAAGATGTCCTTTTCCAAGGCCAAGATGTTTGTAAGGAAATTTCCAAAGCATTGCTTGAAAACCAGAAGAAAAGTGTACTGTATTTTTTAAAGAATGAAATTTATCTCAGATTTAAATTGTCTCACTTTTTTTCACATTTAATGCATTGCTAAAGTACAGTATGATGTCCTCATGCCCCACCCTCAACTTTTAAAGGTCATGTCCTTTGAAAGGAAAGATAATAATACTTTATATATCCTAAATTTTTTCTCCTCTAATTCCCACAATATTCTTCTCCCTAATATGCTCTTCCTAATTCATCTCTCTCTTTCTCTCTCTCTTTCTCATAACCAATTAAGTTCACTGAGTAATGTCCATGTGTGCACAGGTATGACATTCACTGCCTCATAGGAAACTTACCAAAGGCTACATCCTCTAAAAACAATCTACCTACCCAAAGCAATTATTAACTGAAAATAGCTCTCCGGTCCTCAATTAGGGTCTAGAAGCCATCTACACTATCTATGATGGAATTTTATTTTATTTTTCTGGCTTGATCTTGTTGAGGTTTTGTATAGAAAACTACAGCCACTTGTGAGTTCATGGTTTCAAAAGCCATGACATACCCAAAAGAAAGTATGCCACAGTAGTATTCCCCATCCTCCATGGGTTGTTTGAATGAGAATGTCCTCCAAAGATTCAGATGTTTGGTTACTTAGTCTGTAGATGGTGGCATCATTTGTATAAGTTATGGATGGAGTCCTGGAGTTTAAGAGCCCAGTACAATTCCCCATGTACTCTTCCAAATTTGTGCTTGCAGTTTAAGTTATGAACTCTAAACTTTCAACTCCCAGTTTCAGTTGCTGTGGCTGCTACATCATGTGATTTTAGTCTACCATTATGGAACCTAAGCCTTTGGAATCAGAATCCCAATAATTTCTATAAGTAGTCCTGACCATGGCACTTTATTACAATGGTAGAAACATAGCTAATACATTCTAGCTCTTACATTTTTTTCTGCCTCATCTTTTATAATGTTTTGGTGGTAGTAGTTGGGTTAATATAAATATTCCACTTAAGACTGACCACTCAGTTTTTTATTCTTTGCTGTTGATCATCTATCCATCTCGCCATTAACTACCATATACTGCAGAGAAAAATTCTCTAACTCTGAGCCCAGCTCAAGTTTATGGGTATAAACTTGGGCATTTAGAAAGCATTTTGACTGCATGCCTGTATAGTAAAATAAAATTATCAGTTTTGACCTTAAGGGCTATGACCTCCACAACCATGAGCATTTGACTAGAATAAAGTACAGGCATAAAATTTCCTTCTGTGAAGCAGGCCTCAAATCGAGTCAGATGTTTCAAGTGCCTTGCATAATGCTTTTTTAGAATATAGTCTGAAAAAACATCATTATTATTAGTGACTATAGTAGTTGAAATGAAATTGACCCCAATGGATACACATCTTTTAATATTTGCTCCCCACTTCATAAAAGTCTTTGGGAAGGATTAAGAGGTGTTATATTATTGGAGAAGGTATGTGTCACACATATGCAAGCACGTGTACATGCGCACGTACACACACACACACACACACAGAATGTGTCATATAAGTAAAATAAAATAATTTTTAAAATGATGTATTTGAAAATTTTTAAAAATTTAATTGTAATTCCTTTGAACATTAATTTTCCAAAAAGTTATCTCTCACCTAAAAGTTTTTTTACAAGGCTCAGGATCCATGCTATGAAGCTAGTCACTCATTTCTTACCAATTTAGTTCACTCTATTGTTTAGTTCAGTCTATATGTCCTTTTTCTACATTAAATTTTTTTTAAAAATTTCAATTACAAAGCAAGTCCATTTCCTTCTTTGTTTCATTACCTCTGGGTAATTTACACCCTTCAGCCATCAAGAGACTCTTAGGTCATTCCTTAAGCAGCAGTCCATCCCCAATGAAAGTTCTAGTACTAGCCATTTCCCCAGATTCTATTACACTTATTAAATATTGTCTTTCAGAAAAACAAAATGAAGCAAAAATTGCTTGGTAGTATCATTGTTCAAGATATTCAAACAAACAAAAAAAACCCATGTTTCTAATTATTTTTATGCTAAGTTAAATTTCAAGAGCCATGAGAGAGCTAGAACTCATTTGTAGAATAAAGTACCATGTGTCAAGTTGTAGATCAAGGACTCCTAACATACATTCTCTGTAGGAGTATAGATGTACTTATCTATGGGATGATGTAGGAGGTTAAACAGAAGATTGCATGAGTTTGAAAGCAAAGAAGCTTAAGTTCATAAAAATAATTTCTGTAACTACAAAGGACACAGTAATTAGTTAATTGTCTACATTTAACAAAATATACTTTATAGTTAATTTTCTGACAACAAAATTATAATCTAGAAATTTTTACATAGTCAGTTTCTTCATTTATTTAAAAAAAAAAACTATCATTATACAACTCTTCCATGAGAGCAGTGAGAGGCATAAATGGCTGTTGGAAGTAAAAAGGGAAACATAGGAAATGAAAATACTGTCTTCACTGATAATAAATTAACTTCCTTCTTACATCATGGTGACCGAGAGCATACTAAAGACCATTCTGGGTCTTGTTTTGCACCATCTCCGCAGTTTTTATTGATGGGCATCTTTTGATTCTGGCATCTCCAATATCCCAGAGTCTCTACTGTAACTTGAGCTTCATCTTTATAGCTTGTCACAGTGATACCTGGTGACCTCCTTCCAGGAACCATGACCTTACCACACTCTTTGTGGGGAACTCTGAAGCCATAGAGCAAGGCTCCATGATCCCAACTACATTTTATTTTCTATGCCTGCCGAGTTAGTACCAAGAGAATAGTGGTGCCTAGTTCTGCTGTTGACTGGAGATGTAGCCAAGCCTCCTTGAAAGACAACTGTATCGGCTTATGTATGCTGCCCCTTGGAGAGTCTTACAAGACAGTTTCCTTTAAACAGCAAAGAAACCCTTATTTCATGCTTTCTTCTTTCATGTGCATGATCTCCAAAACATGAAGCCTCTGGATACCTTTATGATTAGAACAACCCAGATGCTACATTCAATGGCGCTGCTCTCTTAGATACTTAGAGTTGATTTCTCAGCACCAGTTGGAAGCTCTCCCATCCTAATAGTGCCTCTGCCAAGCAAACTAGTCTATTACCTTTTAGATTTTACTTCACTCAAGTTCTTACAGCATAACCAGAATGAAGTCAGAATCTTGAGCAAAATATCAAATGATATGGCCCTACCCCGAATCCTGGTAAAGTTATTTTTATTGTAGCCTTCATTATATATTTTTTCTTAGTATTCTTGTGTTACATATTTCTTTCAGAATAAGCCATTAAGTTTTGCTTCCAGAATGCTATGGCCTGTCTAGTCAAAAGTACAAATCTCTCCTACATTCCAGCCACTAAACAGCAGGCTTATCACGCCAAAGGCATCACTTCTTGCCTTTTATTTCCATTAATAAAATATAAAAGAAACATACCTCCTCCTGGAAAATATTTAATTGGGCATGGACCACAATTTCAGAGGTTCAGTCCATTATCATCATGGTATAAATTATGGCAGCATCCAGGCAGATATGGTACTGGAAGAGCCAAGAGTTCTCCATTTTCCTGCAAAGGCAGCCAAGAGGAGGCTGTCCACTGCAGGCAGTCAGGAAGAACCTTTAGATCACACTGGCCAGATGTGGGGCTAACTACAAGTCCCTCTTCACAATGATACACTTCCTTCTAACAAGGCTACAATCCTCCAATAGGACCACATTTCCTAATAGGGGAGATTGACCTAGTCAAGCATATTCAAACCACCATACAATTAAATCCAAAGCAAGTTGGGGTGGAAAAGATTTACTTAGTTTACACTTCCTCATCATTATTCTTAATAGAAGGAATTAAGGACAGGAACTCAATCAGATCATGTTTTCTTCCCTTTCCACCTCAAACATGATACTGCTTTCAATGACTTATTTCACAATCTGTATTTTATAAATTTATAAATTGTAAAATATATTTTAACTGAGTTAATCATACATATAAAAATAGAAAATTATTCCTTCTTGTTACTAGAAGTGGTTAAAAAAATCAATATTAGTTAGAAAAACATAAAAGCATAAGGATTTGTTTCTCATACTTTATAATAATTCAGGAATAATATCAGTAGGGATCAATATATATTGAAACAACAGGCAAATGCTGAGAATCATAAATCATTATATTACTTTCTAAGATTTTAAAAATATAAAATATTTTAGCAGTTAAATTTAGACTATTTTCCTTTTACAAATTCATGACTAAAATTTGTAATAAATTATTTTAGTAAAATGAGAGAGCTTTGCACCATAAGATTAAATGTTTTAAACATTAATGAATACTATTATAGGAACAAAATAAAGGGGATTTTAAGTAGATCTGGTTGCAGGTACCTTAATGAAACATTTCTAATCAAAGTATAAATATTTTATTGGCAAAAGTGACAGAAAGTTTATGGCTTAGATATCACATATTCTAAGATGATTAGTAAGACATAATAAAATTGCAAACTTTTAAGAATATAGTTTCACAATTTGATACTTTAAGGATATATAATTAATGACATCTAAAATCACACCAAAGTTTTAAAAATTTAAAGCTCTATAGAAATAACATATTACTTCTATAGAACATAAATCCTTTGTGGTTGCCTCAATTACAAAATTTTGGATTGTGAATTTCAAGAAATATTTTTAATAATGTTATTTACCTCTCTTGAGTCTTAAAATTGTACATTAATTCTCTTTAAAATAATATAACAGCAATTTAGTATCCATAGTTATGCATAGGCTTAAATGCTTTGACAAGTGGTAAAAGTATAGGTAAGATTGGTAACCTCAAGATTAAAATTCTTCATAGAAATAAATGTATTTTCTGGTATGTTTCAATACATACAAAGATGAATGATCTCGCCTCAAAGCCAAGCTATCAGCATGCTTTCATTATCCAGTCTTCTCTTAATAAGGCTCCACCATAGCAATGAGGCAATCAGGATCCTCATTAGCTAATAGCATTTGCAATAATGTCAGGTTCATTATTCTTCTTCTGGGGTGATTTTTGGAGTGTAACTGCTGGGTCTTATGAAAAATATTTCCTATACTTCTCAAGAAGCTACCACAGTTTCCCCCATATGCTCCTTCAACATCACCTTCCCACTTGGAGTCCATATGAATTACAATTGCTTACCAACACTATGTTCTCTGCAACCCATTACTTCTGTTACATGGTGTTTTAATTTCATCAATTTACAAATATTTTGTTGTTTTTCTTCTTTTTTTATAATACAGATGAAATAATAGAGCAGATAAATTATGAAAGAGAAATGGAGAACAATGAGGGAAGATTCAAATGAGGAGGATTAGAGGGCACAACAGAAGCAAGGAGAAGGGCAGGTAACTAAAACACTAGAGTTGGTAGAAAAAGTCAGAAGGAAACCAAGTACTTCATAAGTTCCCATATAGTTTAATTGAAGTTACCCTACATGGAGTTTAATGCTCCACCCAGAAATTATAAAATGAACAACAACAACACAACCTTCTCCCACAAAAGCCCACTGCCATATATGGAATACCTCCCTCTGAGTAGTTGCTCAAGGGAGTCAAGTAGTTAATAAAGTAACCTATAAACAATACAGGCTTTTGTTATTTTTCTTGTATGCCCACCAGAACTTGAGAGTGAGACCCCGTTATGAAGATACCAAACACTTTTTTTCCCCACAGGACATAGAGAAGAGAAGCCACTATGGTCCTGGAAACTTACCTGATTTTCTAAAACTAGAGAAAATTCATAAATAATTTTACCCAAGTATGATCTCTGGGACCTACATTAATAATCAGCTTGATAGGAGATGCCCATCAGTTCCATGGTGGTATAAATATTATGGTACTAACTAATTGCTTTCTAACTAGACTTAAGACCTCCACTACAGGAGGAAACTCATGCCTACTATTGCAGATCTGGCAAAGATCCCAGGCTGGCCTTGAACTCAGAAATCTACCTGCCTCTGCCTCCCAAGCGCTGGGATTAAAGGCATGTGCTACCACTACCCGGCAAATATGTGTGCTTTCTTTCTTTTTTGTTGTTGTTGTTTTCTTTTTTTGTTTGTTTGTTTTTCAAGACAGGGTTTCTCTGTACGGCTCTGGCTGTCCTGGAACTCACTCTGTAGACCAGGCTGGCCTCGAATTCAGAAATCTGCCTGCCTCTGTCTCCCAAGTGCTGGGATTAAAGGTGTGTGCCACCACTGCTCAGCTTTGCATCATGGTTTTGACATGGGTTGTATATAAGTGGAATGCTGCTCAATTTAAAAATCTCAAACATATCTCAGAACTAGAATAATATGTTATTACAGTAAGCTGGAAAAGAATGACACGTGCTATATACTGGTCACTAAATGGATGCTTCAATTTTGGTTGTCTGAAAAGAATTAAGTTTACCTATTAAGGTTTTAGAACTGTAAAAGATTATAATGATTTTTTTTAAAAAAGACTTATTCTAAGAGTATGTAGGCTTGTTAATACTACATGTGCTTGACAAGCTCTACATAGAATACTATACAAATAATTCTGGATTCTAAACAATTTGTAGAGAGAATACAGCAACCCAGGAAATTTCACAAGTAAAGAAAAGGAACTTTGCACACAATACAAATTATGTCTGGTAAAATATATCCTTAAGAATTATTAGATCAAGTACCAAGAAAAGCATCAGTGTGAAGGGAAGGGGAAAGATTTGGTCATCATGTCTTTATTTTTTTTAAATTAAAAAAATAATCACCTCTCAAAGAAGTAAGATGACACCTTAAACATATGTACTTTGAAAGATTACAGACATGGTCTGCCATCTGAACATAGTGCTCTGAGTATGAAAAATCAGACACTTGAAAGAAATGTAAATCTAGTAGAGACTCCAGTGGTTTGTCTTTCAAACTGGAACTAAATACATGAAGAGATGAGCACACTGTGCAGGCAAGTGTGTGACCAGAGACTGAAGTTGCACAAAATGTAAACTAAATCTCTGATCCTCTAACCATATATAGCTAGAAATCAGAGAAGGTAGCTTTCCACCAGCAACCAAGGGTGATTTCTCCAATGCTTGGTTCACAAATATGAAAGGGAAAAAGGGGAAAGAAAGGGTTCTCATAGAGTAGACCCAGGAGCTTTGGGAAAATAACAAAAGGATAGGAGGAGTGGTTAACAAAATGAGAAACTAAGTTTTACTGTAAACTATCATTGTAAAAAAAATGTTTAGTTTTAACAAGAATCAGATGTACTAAAGCTAAAACAGTAAAACAGCACATATCAATTTTTTGAAAATAATGACACTATATATTGTTGAGAATGTTGGAAAACAAGCACTTTTACT
Organism: Mastomys coucha; assembly: GCF_008632895.1. Classification (NCBI taxonomy): domain Eukaryota; kingdom Metazoa; phylum Chordata; class Mammalia; order Rodentia; family Muridae; genus Mastomys; species Mastomys coucha. The sequence goes on along the minus strand of NW_022196914.1, from coordinate 66,379,263 downwards.
TAGCAGAAATATTTTAAAATGTTCACATTCCATTCTGGTGTACTTGTAGAATGTCTCAAATGTAAACCATATTCAAGGTATTCAAACTTGCCTTTTTATACTAGTTTTATAAACTATGTTTTAAAATTTTGAGAGTACAAAAATGTGTTTAATAGACTAGTTATAAACTGGTGTATTTGTAAAATATTATATAGAAAATTATAAACCTAAGCTGTATTCTGTTTTCAAAATTGTAGCCTAAACTGCAACAAGGAAATTTAAATGGTTTAGGTTTATGTTATAACAATTTATTCAGTTTGAATCTACAGAGAAAAATTGATGTCATTGATTTTCTCTATTTTTTGTGGTGAATATCGATATATTTTCTATGGAATGCTCAAATTTTGGCTGTTTTGTATATCTTATCTAAAATTATAAATTCAAATTAAAGTAAGAGTACTGTGGCAAGATAAGAGCTTTAAATCACTATTAGGCAGGGTTTCTTTAATATAATCTTACTGGATATGCAAATAGAAGGAACTTTAATTGAAGTAACATGGGAAAATTATATATACATACATACATATATATATATATATATATATATATATATATATATATATATGGAAGATCTCTTACTATTTTATTTCTAAGTCATGTAAGATGTAGAAAGCATATGGAACTTACCCAGAAGCCTGAGTTACAGTCTTAGCTCCCTTATTATTTATTATAAACAGGATAAGGGGAATTCAACATACCTTAATAAAACTATGCCAGTGTTCTTATCAACCAAAGGGGAAATTTATCATAATTTTAAGGATGCTTCCATATCTATTGAATAGGTGAAATAAGAAAGTAACTAGATACTCAAATAGCATCATATGTTTCCCATGGAAACAAATATATAGCTAAAGAAAGGGAAACAAATTAATTCTATTTACACTAGTTTAAAATATCTTTAGATTTGCTTTGTCTGACAATTAAACACAATCATACCAGCTTGTGTCAAGTTGACATCACAAAGTATCCAGCACAATTGCACCTATGTCAACTTGACACACAAACACATTACTGTTAAACCCTAAACTGCCCTTTCTTGCTTATCCACAAGATCTCATAATTAATATCAATATGACAATATAAAACATTCCATCTTATAAAGTCCAACAGCCTTTAAAACTTCAAACACTTGATAATTTTGGTCTCTTCAAAATATCCAAGTGTCTCTAAAATCCTGTCTTTTAAAACTCTAAAGTTTCCTTCTTTCTTGTAGGTGCCTAGAAAATCAAAATGAAATACATGGTTTCTTACTCAGTAAGAGAAATAAATCAGTGCATAGTCACAATCAAATCAAGTCAAAACAAAAATTCAGGGGTAAAAAGTTCAGTTCTTGAAGTGTGAAACCCACTCAGGATTCTCTAGATTCCAAAGGGGTCCATTTGCCCAGTATCCCAGTACCTGCAGTTTGTCTAACAGGCTCAGACAGGCTTCAGTGCACTCTGCCTGCTGTTCTTGGTTATCATTCCATGCTGCTGGAATCTCCAAAATGTCTCTTACTGCATGCAACTGGCCTATCTTTATCAGTACCCCCTTGGTCTCTGTGCAGGGGCTCTGACCCTGATAAGTGCCAAGCTTCAACTTCTCTTTATGACCTCTTCATATTTTCAACGCCAGTACTACCTGGGAAATTCTTGCACATTAACAAATTTGACCTTGAGCCTCCCTGGACTGTAGCTTCTATGTGCTTATGCTGTGGAAACACTTCCCAAATTTCACCCTGGCCATTCTGGTCTCTTCTTAATCATGGATTTTTCAGCTCCCGCTGACCAGCATCTATCATCCTTGCAAAGCAAAGGTCTCACCTTAGTGTTTCTGGTCTCATGTTAATTACTACTAAATCATCAGCTCTAACTGACCATAACTGCAGATTCTGAATTTAAAATGTCACATAAATGACTCTGGTAGTCTCTGCTTCCCTTTGAAACTTTCTAAGGCAAGCCTCCATCATCTGTATCTCTTTCAGCATTTGTATCCTTGTAACTCCCACAGAAAAGCCCATTAAGCTCTGATTACTCAATAGCTTTTTTCAGTAAAAGTTGCAAACACCTCCACAGTTTTCTTCAAAACAATGTGGTTGCATCTCTCTCAGCAATATCCCATAATTGGAACCAACTTAGAAGGTTTTGTACTGCTGTGAAAATTATCATAAAAGAAAAAGCAACTTGGGGAAGAAAGGGTTTATTTTAACTTCCAATTCTATATCATAGTCCATCATCAAAGGAAGTCAGGGTATGAATTCAAGGCAGGAACTTATATACAAGAACTGATGCATAGGTCATGGAAGGTCACTGCTTATTGGCTTGCTCCAGATTCTGTAAGTCGGAAAAATCTGAGGTAAACTTTCATTTAGCTGCTTGTTTTTCTAAGCATACTTTTTAAAATAAAGTATGTCAAAACAACACTGAACTTGTATAATTATGGTCAGAATTTGAAGTAATAACTCAATAGTTATCACTAATTTTCTGGGTAATTATTTGGAGAAATGCAGCTATCATTAATTAGTTTTTTTCATCAAGTTGTGTTATTTTACCAGATCAATGTTGCCTATGTGCTACAGCTCCAATAATTAAATAAAAAAGTCAGTGAATTAATTCACTTACTGAAACCTGTCCCTCTAGGACCTTTAATGATTAGAATTAGCAAAAAGTAGACACTTAGAAGCCTATCTTCTGCTATAATTTAGTAAATCTCTATAATAAGAATCAGGATTCTGTGAAAGAACATAGAATATCTGCTTTACAAGCTTTAAATCTTTTAAAAATTAAATCAGACACTGATTCATTAACTTAGGTGACAATATTATTACTTATCAGTATTAAATTAATATCATATGGAGGGAAGAATCTTTCAAAATTAAAGTGAGTTATACTGAAGAGCTGTTTAATAATGAAGGCCCTTTCTATTCATCAGTGTGAGGAAGCACTCAGCTGGTTTAATCCATTTGCCTATCATTAAATTCACAGAATGAAGTCTCACAATAAAGGAGTTATTATCATCTTATGGAAGTTCTTTTTATTACAAAATATTATCTCTAAAAGCCAACTTTAGTTGGGAGACTTAGTCCAACTTTATTATTATTTAATAACATTGTCAATGGCGGTGCCATAAAATAAGAGAATTTGCCTTCATAAGACGTGGGCTTTCTAAATGTTTTCTTTCTCTCTGACTTTAATAAGGCTATCTGTCTTAGTCTTTGTTCTATTGCTATGAAGAATCACCATCGCCAAGGCAACTTTTATGAAAGGAAATATTTAATTGGGTGCTTGCCTATAGTTTCAGAGGATTGCTCTGTTATCATTATCACAAAGAGCATGGTGACATTCTGGTGAGGTGCTCGAGAAGTCA
>NW_022196914.1:66299194-66375869 GCF_008632895.1 Mastomys coucha | reverse complement strand
AAAACTACCTCCAACAAGACCACACCTACTCCAACAAGGCCATACCTCTTAATTCTTCTAAGCCTTTTAAAGAAGACCTAGTCTACTCTCTGAATGACTAAGCATGCCGATACAGATATATGAGCCTACAGGTACTATTATTCAAACCACCATACATGGCATGCAATATTTTTGCTTCCTAAGTACAGGGCTTTTAAAATTATACTGGCAGTATCCTTTATCTGTGGAAATACATGAAATAAAACACTAGTAAGTAAAGCCTGCTGCAATAGTAATAGAAACTTTCTGTTTATCGAATGTGTCTTATTATCAGGCTCTTGGCGTACATTACCTTTACTTCTATATTAGTCAGGCAAACATAATATTGTCTTTTTACTATAAAGAAAATGAATGATTGGGTTATTTTTTATCTCTGTAACTGATTAAATAGTAGTTGTATACAATAGAAAGCCAGTTTTGTTCAACTGATTGTATTTAAATTTCATATTGTTTCTATGATCTCACACAATTTCAACAAGAAAACAATGTAAAAGTAGATGTAACAGAGTTTTCAGATGCTGTATTGGTTTGAGAAGTTAGAATGAGAAGGCTGGCTATAAAAACTTACCCTTGGGATTCCGATCAGTTTTATTACTTGTTTTGTTTAACACTTCATATTGATTGGTGTCTAAATGTGTATGGGATATACTAAGTCATTTTTTATATATAAAAACAAATCATAACTAAAGATATTTTGAAGGAAAAGCATACTGAACTCCAAATAATATATTAAATTTTTATCCTTCACTAATAAGAAGAGGGCTGTGTTTCTGGATACTTGCAGGAAAAAAAATATTTCTCTGTCCTCAAATCATCTTCAACTCCTTACCCAGAACAGTGACAGTTGGAGAAAGTGCTTGACACTCTGTATCTCTGACATTCATCACCAAGTGTCTGTCAGCTTTCTCTTCACAAAGCCTCCCAAAGCTCAAGGATATAGGATTTCCTTTTATCTACCATCTCTTGTGTCTAGCATTTTCTTATCCCAAACTAATTTATTAGGGCTTCTATATATTAAATAATAATGAAGACGTAGAAAATTTATTTTCTTTGAAAGCTGCCTTATTTTTGAGTCTACAAAGTCTATAGAAGAGTGATTTTTTTTTAAATATAAAGCCTTTCCTTACTTTTCACATTCTTTTTTCACTATCCCAAACCCACATTCATTTTCTAGGTAGGTCTTCACAAAGTTATATGGATACATTGGGGGTCAAAAGAAAATTACATACATGAATTTATAAGAAGGTATATTTTTTCCTGAAAGTATCATCTTTGTTAATTAACACATATCATTATGATGCTAACACAAAAGAACTTGATTTTCTTTCTCCCTACCTATATAAACATGATCTATCTGGGCATTAATGGTTGATATCCAAATCAGTAGTGTCATGACTTCATGAGTTCCATATGTATTCCATAACACTTATGTTTCATTATCTTATATCTAGTTACTGAAATTTATTCATTTTCTATACATATCTAGGTGTTTCTAATAAGCAGATTTTTGACAAGTGGGAAAAGCAAATGATGGGTAGTGACTAACTCCAAGAAGTTAGTTTACTGAAGATGACTGTGTTGAAAAGTCTTTCATTTTAGGTTTGTATCATTTTGCTGTTTTCTTTGTCATCTGCAAGCTTAACGGAGACAAGAAGGCATCTTTCAACAAACACATCCTTAAAAGGCTTTAAAGCTAAACTTTTATTCAACACAATTTGGATCTTGAAGCTTTGATATCAAAGCATTGAGAACAGGTGTTCATGACTCCTCGTAATTCTTTGGAAGTTTCTGTTACAGAACATCTGGTTTGTTTGATAGGCATTTATGTATTCACATTTGTTAGATGAGAGAGTGAGCCAGGTGTGGTTCTGAAGCACTGAGCACATTCATGGTTAATGGGCTTAATTTCCCACTATCCATAATACCACTCTTTCATAAAAAGCAATGATGTAAGGAACACACTCTTTCAGAGGGTATAGTTTGAGGGTAAAATAATGTCTGTCTCCAAGATGTATTCACCAAGTTATTAAAATGCTTGTCATTATGCAAATGCTAATTCTGCTTTAGTGTGCTAGTTGCTTTTCTATTTTGATTATGCATACAGTTGCCATCTAGTCAATGGTTCTCATATTTATTCTTTGGTATGATACTTTAGAAGTCGGGAACAGTGTTTTGCATTTAGAGATGTTTGTTCCTACTTGGGGTAGGATTTAGGAGTTTACTTTTAAAGAGCTTTGAAAAGGTTGGTCTTAGGACAATAGTCTGAAGCACCTCATTTGTTCTACAGAGCTTCAATACAATCACAAATATAAAATGTTAAAATTCAAAATGACAGAAGAGAACAAAGGTGGATTTCTACACCTTGGTGTTTTGTATAAGTGAATACAGCATAAAAAGAATAGAAGGAAAATACAAATCAAGTCAAGCCCCTTCTAACTTCACACAATTGACTTTAATTTTGAGAGTGCTATACACTGAACTTTATCCACCTATAATGAATAAGGTGAATGTCTAACTCCCACTGCTACAGTATTTAGAAGAAAGAGGGTAATTAAGGCCAAATGTGTCATAGACTTAACTCACAATACAATGGATTATTTTTTTTCTGTGTGTATATACATAAGTGAATAGGACATACAAAGAGATGAAAGTTGCCTCCCAGCCAGAAACATTGCCATTAGCAAAAACTTGGGTGTACACTGACTTTGTACTCCTAGCTACTTGAAATAAAAAACAAATTAATTTTGTTTTAAGCCATGGAAACTATTACTTGTAGCTGTGACACATGAAGAGATTTGCTTTGTGAAAAATGTAATCGTGTTTTTGATGTAACTTCAGAAAATATAATGGGATGTGGTCAGATAGTAAATTTAAGCAAATTCCTTTTTTCTCTTTAGATATTTATTATTATTATTATTATTATTATCATTATCATTATTATTATTTTGTTTATTTACATCCCAAATGTTGCCCCCTCCAGGTTCCCTTTCAAAGAGTTCCTTCCCCCCATACTCCTCGGCTTCACCTATGAGCAGACGCATCCTTTCCCCTGGCCATTCCTTCTCCCTGGGATATCAAGTCTCTACAGGATTCGGCACACCTTCTCCCACTGAGGCCATAAAAGGCAGTCCTCTGCTATACATGTGTCAGCGGCCTTGGATCAGTCCACCTATGCTCTTTGGTTGGTGGGTTAGTCTCTGGGAGCTCCCAGAGTTCCAGGTTATTTGACACTGTTGGTCTTCCTATTGAGGTTGCCATCCCCTTCAGTTCCTTCAGTTCTTCTAACTCTTCCATAGGGATCCCTAACCTTAGTCCAATGCTTAGCTGTATTTGCATCTGTCTGAGTCAGGTGATGGTAGAGCCTCTCAGAAGACAGCCATGCTAGGCCTCTATCTGTATGCACAACGTAGCATCAGCAATAGTTTCAAAGTTTGGTGCCCACCCATGGGATAGATCCCAAGTTGGACCAGTCACTGGTTGCCATTAACTCAAATTCAATTGTGCTCCTTTTTTGTCCCTGGTTTTCTTTTAGACAGTAACAATTTTGGATCGACAATTTTTGAAGGCAAGTTAGTGTCCTCATCCTTCCACTGGGGACCCTATCTAACTACTGGAGGTGGTCTTTTCATATCCCTACTGTTGAACATTTTGGCTAAGTTAATCCCCATTGAGTCTTGGGAGCCTCCCCTATCCCAGGATTTTGGGACTTTCTAGAGGTTACACACTCTCCAATCCCAGCAGCTATATATTTCTAGTCACTCTCCTATCCCTCTGGGCCTCTCTCTTGTCTCTGTGCATACCTAATCTTGCCTCCCCCTTTCCTCTTCGTGTCCCTTTTCTCATCCAAGTCCCTTTTCACTCTGCCTCTCATGATTACTTTGTTCCCCTTTATAAGTGGGATCGAATCCTCCCTATTTGGGCATTCCTTCTTCTTTAACTTCTTAAGGTCTGTGGGTTACATCATGGGTATTCTGTACATTTAGGCTATTATCCACTTATCAGTCAGTACATACCATGCATGTCCTTTTTGGGTCTGGGTTACCTCACTCAGAATGTTATTTTCTAGTTCCATGCATTTGCCTGGAAAATTCATTATATTCTTCTTTTTAATATCTGAGTAGTATTTCATTGTGTAAATGTATCACATTCTTTCATATTTAGTTGAGGGCCATCAGGGTTGCTCCCAGTTTCTGGCTATTATGAATAAGGCTGCTATGAACATAGTGGAGTACGTGACCTTGTGATATTGTGGAGCTTCTATTAGGTATATGGCCAAAAGTGGTATAGGTGGGTGTTCAGGTAGAAGTATATCCAATTTTCAGAGGAACTGGCAGATTGATTTCCAGAGTGAGTGTACCAGTTTGCAATCCCACCAGCTATGAAGGAATGTTCCCCTTGCTCATATTCTGCAGCATGTGCTGTAGCTTGGGTTTTTGATCTTCTGATTGGTGTAAGGTTGACTCTCAGGGTCATTTTGCATTTCATTGATGACTAAGGACTTTGAACATTTAGTTAAGTGATTCTCTGCCATTTGGGATTCCTCTGTTGGGAATTCTCTGTTCATATCTGTACCCCATTTTTAATTGAGTTATTTGGGTTGTTGCTGTTTAACTTCTCAAATTCTTTATAAATTTTGCATATTATCATCAGTTGAGAGGATACACCTAGCCTCACAGAAATTTGATGTGCTGGGGGGGATGTGGAGGGACACCCAGGGGTGCCCTACACCCTCTCAAAAGCTAAGAGGAGGAATGTAGGAAGGGAAGAATTGTGGAAGTAGGTAGCTAAGAAGTAGAGCAGTAATCAGGATGTAAAGTGACTAAATAAAAACAAATTTTAAAAATCAAATATGTGTGTGTTTGTGTGTGTGTGTGTGTGTGTGTGTGTGTGTGTGTACTTTTGTATATATACACAATGTGTGGATGACACTGGAGAGCAGAGGAATGTGTTCCATTGTGGGTCTTTGGGATTGAACTCAGGTCCTTTGGAAGAGCAGTATTCACTCTTTACTACGAGATATTTCTTCAGTCCTAGAAAATTCTTAATATATAGAAACTTTTTAACAAATGGAAAACATGAATGAAATTATCTTCTGAGTAAAACCTAAATGAGCATGTCTACACAGGTATGACCTATAGTCATGTGCATTTCCAGGTATTTTGATTGAAGCTTAACTCAAATAGCAAGCTTATTTAAAGCATAATTGTTTTGCTAATATCTTAAAATCAATTATGAGGTTTCTGAGCATGAGCTTTGTATACGACAACATTGCCCTGCAGTGTCAACAGCTTGGACACTCTTGAAAAGATTCAAATTTATAGGATATCTAATATCTGCAGCATAACATTACCTTCAGGTTATTTAGCTTGAAAACATTTCCTGAGTAGGAAACTGTAGTAAAAGCCCAAGAGCTTTAGAGTTATTTCTGTGAGCTTCATCCAAGAGGAGTAGAAGCACAGGAGTGCTTCGAACTCTCCACAGCAGATATCCTCTGCTGTATAACAGAGGAGCATTATCAAAGCTATATTTTCTTTTTGTCTAACTCCCTTCTGCATTTATTTTTGTTTTATATTTTTGTCTTTCACTTATACCTCAGAAATTAATGTAAGTTATCAACCTTAAATGTTAATCAATGTAAGGTTCTTTATTGTTCAGTGTGTTAAGTTGTTCCAATAGCAGTAGATTGGTTTTGAAAAGCTCTTATATGGAGGAAAGGTAGTTGCTCAATTATTAAGTTTAAGTAGTGTAACAAAACCTCATCCAACACGTGACTGCCTTTAATGTGAATAATTCTGTATGTTGACAACTGGCAAGATTTGAAAAATAGTTAAAGCCATTTATTTGCATGGTGGAAAATAGAAATGGAAAGTAGTGAATGATGAGGTAATGAACTAGAGTCAAACAATATGTGGGTCATAGGGAAGCTTCCAGCCATTTTCAAGAGGACTAGGAAACTGTTCTACTAGATCGACATATGTGGCTCTGCATGGGGCAGAGCTGGGATACTACTGTGAAGAAATTCTCACCAATGACAAAAGGATTGCTTGTCTATTGGTTCCTTTCTGAGCATTCATCTCTGTACTCACCCAAAGATACTTACTGTTGACTGCATGCTTAGGATGAGTGCAGATGATAGGGATATTGCAATGATTTCTGAAACATATGTGTGAGACACTGCATAAGCACCTAACCAAATGTGCATACATAATTGGAGAAGAGTGAAGCACATCGCTGGGTGAAATGTGAAGAAGGTAATTAAGCAAGCTGGTTTCAAGAAAGAAGATATAATGTGATACTCTCCACAAGAAGAGGTCAGATAAATTAAAGAATCCTATAAATGATACTTGGAAGAATGTTTTAGAAGAAGGAAATGGTAGATGAAAAATAACTGAATGACCCTGTCTGTACCACTGAAAAAAAATACAAGGAAGCCAATGCAGGTAAACTTCTCCATGTAAAAACAAGGTGTTAGGAAAAGAGATAGGAAATGAAGAGGAAGGTGACATTGTGCAAGGCTTTGCAAGGTGCTGTTCTGTAGTATTGGCCAGCCACTGGAAGATTTTAGAAGAAGTGATATGAACACACACATACATAAACACACACTCACACACACACACACACACACACACACACACTCTTCACAGAGTTTATTAAATGTGTATGGGTATTTTACCTGTGTGTATGTATGTAGACCCTTTGCAAGTGTAACAAGTGCCTTGAACTGCACAGAAACCTCTTCAGCCCCCCTTGTGTTATATTTTAAATACATTCTTCAACAATTTTTCTTCTAATTATAAACAGGATTTATTCCTATCACTCTAGATGATTAACTCCTAATTTTCCTGTTGCAGTTCTAAGAGTCAAATATGCCATAAATTTCCATGTTTCTTTCATGAAATAACACATGCTCTTATTTTTTCATGTCTCAAAAAACAATAATTTTACTGTCGACCATTCCACACCTTCAATAACTACTAAAATTCATTTAAGTTATTATGTTTTCTTGATTTTAGTATCATGACCAGAGTTGTCTGAAGGCTTTATTGAGGTAGAGCACGTGAAATATTTAGTATATTGTTAATCATGAACAATATTCAGAATAAATATTTGATGATAATAACTAATGTTACCCTTAGTTATTTAATGGCCCTACATCTACTATCATAACCAAAATAAACAAAAAGTATTAAAACAACATCTGAATGTTTCTATTGATTTTACTGCTTTTTTTGTTTTTGTTTTTGTTTTGTTTTGTTTTGTTTTGCCAGACTAAGCTGAGTATTGCACTATCTTTATTTAAAATATTGAGATATCTCCTTCTGGTCTGCACTGGTTTACCTTGGGTACAAACTTTGTGGCCAGTCCCACAGACCCCAGAGGAGGCTTCATTCCCAGATGCACTAGCATGCATAGGATCTTAGGATCAGGGGTGAGTAGAACACAACATCTGTTCCAACACCACTGGAAGTAACTGGACCAGCAGGATCCAGGGGCACAGGAAGCCTGCCCTACCAGACTCTTGGGTTCCTTCTGGTCTGCCCTGGTTTACCTTGGGCACAAAGTCAGCATCCAGTCCTACAGCCTCCAGAGGAGACTACACTCTCAGGCTCTCTAGCACAGCCAAGATCACAGGAGCCCAGGAGCCCAGGAGCCCAGGAGCTTGGTCACACAAGGATCTCTGAGTCTCAGAGGCAGCTTGATTCCCAGGAACTCTGACAAACACAGAATCTCAAGATCACAGGATATTGGAATCACAGGATCACAGAGACAGCTGGACTCTAAGGAGGTCTGACTCAAGCAGGATTACAGGAAGGAGAGGCAAGTAAGCACTAGAGATAATCAGATGGCAGGAGGCAAGTATAAGAAAAGAAGCAACAGAAACCAAGATTACTTGGTATCATCAGAACCCATTACTCCCACCATAGCAAGTGCTGGATACACCATCACACTGGAAAGCAAGACTCAGATCTAAAGTAATTTCTCATGATAATGATAGAGGACTTTAATAAAGACATAAATAGCACCCTCAAAGAAGTACAGGAGAACACAGGTAAACAGGTAGAGGCCCTTAAAGAGGAAAAACAAAAATCCCTTAAAGAATTACAGGAAAACACAATCAAACAGGTGAAAGAAATGAACAAAACCACTCAAGATCTGAAAATAAAAATAGAAACAATAAAGAAATCACAAAAGGAGACAACTCTGGAGATAGAAAACCTAGGAAAGAGATCAGGAGTCATAGATGCAAGCATCACCAACAGAATACAAGAGATAAAAGAGAGAATCTCAGGGGGCAAAAGATACCATAGACAATATTGATACAACAGTCAAAGAAAATGCAAAAAGCAAAAAGCTCCTAACTCAAAACATCCAGGAAATCCAGAACACAATGAGAAGAGCAAACCTAAGGATAATAGGTATAGAAGAGAGTGAAGATTACCAACTTAAAGGGCCAGTAAATATCTTCAACAAAATTATAGAAGAAAACTTCCCTAACCTAAAGAAAGAGATGCCTATGAACGTATAAGAAGCCTACAGAACTCCAAATAGACTGGACTAGAAAAGAAATTCCTCCCATCACATAACAATCAAAACGTCAAATGCACTAAATAAAGAGAGAATATTAAAAGCAGTAAGTAAAAAAGGTCCAGTAACATATAAAGGCAGACCTATCAGAATTACACCAGACTTCTCACCAGAGACTATGAAAGCTAGATCTTGGGCAGATGTCATACAGACCCCAAGAAAACACAAATGCCAGCCCAGGCTACTATACCCAGCAAAACTCTCAATTACTATAGATGAAAAAACTAAGATATTCCATGACTGAATAAAACTTACACAATATCTTTCCACAAATCCAGCCTTACAAAGGATAATAAATGGAAAACACCAATAAAAGGAGGGAAGCTACATCTTAGAAAAAACAAGAAAGTAATCTCTCAACATGCCCAAAGATGAAAGGCACACAAACATCATTCCACCTATAACAACAAAAATAACAGGAAATAGCAACTACTTTTCCTTAATATCTCTTAACATCAATGGACTCAATGCCACAATAAAAAGGCATAGACTAACAGACTGGATACGTAAGCAGGACCCAATGTTTTGTTGTATACAGGAATACAATTTCCCAAACAAATGTTCACATGAAGCCAGCTGGAGTTGCCATTCTAATATCAAATAAAATCGACTTTCAACTAAAAGTTATCAAAAAGGATAAGGAAGGACACTTCATACTGGTCAAAGGAAATATCTACCAAGATGAACTCTTAATTCTGAACATCAATGCTCCAAATGCAAGGGCACCCACACTCATAAAAGAAACTTTACTAAAGCTCAAAGCACATATCATACCCCACACAATAATAGTGGGAGACTTTAACACCCTACTCTCAGCAATGGACAGATCATAGAAACAGAAACTAAACAAAGACAGAGTTAAGCTAACAGAAGTTATGAACTAAATGGATCTAACAAAAAAATTATAGAACATTTCATCCTAAAGCAAAAGAATATACTTTCTTCTCAGCACCTCATGGTACCATCTCCAAAATTGACCATATAATTGGCCACAAAACAGGCCTCAGCAGATACAAGAAGATAGAAATATTCCTGTGCACTCTATCAGATCACCACAGACTAAGACTGGTCTTAAATTTCAACAAAAACAACAGAAAACTCACACATGCGTGGGAACTGAACAATGCTCTACTCAATGATAACTTGGTCAAGGGAGAATAAAGAAATTAAAGACTTGTTAGAACTTAAACACATAATACCAAAACTTATGGGATACAAAGAAAGCAGTTGCAAGAGGAAAACTCATAGCTCTAAGTGTCTCCAAAAGAAACTGGAGAGGGCTTACCCTAGCAGCTTGACAGCACACCTGAAAGCTCTAGAACAAAAAGAAGCAAATACACCCAAGAGTAGGATACAGCAGGAAATAATCCAACTCAGGGATAAAATCAACAAAATAGAAACAAAAAGAACATACAAAGAATCAACAAAACCAGGAACTGGTTCTTTGAGAAAATCAACAATACAGATAAACCCTTAGTTAGACTAGCCAGAGGGCACAGAGATAGTATCCTAATTAACAAAGTCAGAAATGAAAAGGGAGACATAACAATAGAAACTAAGGAAATTCAAAAAAGTCAGATCCTACTACAAAAGTTTATACTCTGCTAAATTGGAAAGTCCAGATGAAAAAGGGGAATGCCGGGGCTAATAAGTGGGAGAGGGTAGGGTGGCAAGTAGGGGGAGGGGGAGGTAACAGGGATTTGTTCTTGTTGTTTTGGGGTTTTTTTTTTTTGGTCTTTTTTTTTTTGAGGGAAAACTGGGAAAGGAGAAGTCATATGACATGTAAATAAAGAAAATATCTAATAAAAAAAAAAGTCCAAGACCAGATGGGTGTACTGGAGAATTCTATCAGACCTTTAAAGAAGACCTAATACCAATACTCTTCAATCTATTACACAAAATAGAAACAGAAGGTATACAACCCACTTCATTCTATAAAGCTACAATTATGCTTATACCTAAACCACACAAAGACCAAAGAATAAGAACTTCAGACCAATCTCCCTTATGAACATTGATGCAAAAATACTCAATAAAATTCTTGCCAACTGAATCCAAGAACACATCAAAATGATCATTCACCATGATCAAGTAGGTTTCATCCCAGGGATGCAGGGAAGGTTCAATATATGGAAATCCATCAATACAAACCACTATATAAACAAACTGAAAGAAAAAGAACCACATGATCATTTCATTAGATACCGAAAAAGCATTTGACAAAATTCAGCATCCCTTCATGTTAAAAGTCCTGGAAAAATCAGGAATTCAAGGCCCATTCTTGAACATAGTAAAAGCAATATGCAGCAAACCATTAGCCAACATCAAACTAAATGGAGAGAAATTTGAAGCAATCCTAGTAAAATCAGAGACTAGACAAGGCTGCCCACTCTCTCCCTACCTATTCAACATACTACTTGAAGTTCTAGCTAGGACAATTAAAAAACAAAAGGAACTCAAAGGGATACAAATTGGAAAGTAAGAAGTCAAAATATCACTATTTGTAGATGATATGATAGTATACTACTTAAGTGACCCCCAAAATTCCAGAGAACTACTAAAGCTGATAAATAACTTCAGCAAAGTGGCTGGATATAAAATTAACTCAAACAAATTAGTGGCCTTCCTCTACACAAAGGATAAACAGGCTGAGAAAGAAATTAGGGAAACAACACCATTCACAATAGTCACAAATAATATAAAATACCTTGCTGTCACTCTAACCAAACAAGTGAAAGATATGTATGACAACAACTTCAAACCTCTGAAGAAAGAAATGAAAAAAGTTCTCAGAAGATGGAAGGTCTCCAATGATAAAGGATTGGCAGGACTAATATAGTAAAAATGGCCATCTTCAATGCAGTCCCCATCAAAATTACACCTCAATTCTTCACAGAGTTAGAAATTTCTGAGCAATTTGCAAATTCATATGGAATAACAAAAAACCTAGGGTAGCAAAAACTACTCTCAAAAATAAAATAACTTCTAGTGGAATCACCATCACTGATCAAGCTATACAACAGAGCAATTGTGATAAAAAGTTCATGGTATTGGTACTTGACCAGCAGGTGGATCAATGGAGTAAAACTGAAGACCCAGAAATGAACCCACACACCTATGGTCACATGATCTTTGACAAAGGAGCTAAAACCATCCAGTGGAAAAAAGACAGCATTTTCAACAAATGGTGCTGGCTCAACTGGCGGTTAGCATGCAGAAAAATGCAAATCGATTCATTCCTATCTCTGTATACAAAGCTCAAGTCCAAGTGGATCAAGGACCTCCACATAAAACCAGATACACTGAAACTAATGGGCACAGGGGAAATTTTCCTGAACAGAACACCAATAACTTATGCTCTAAGATCAAGAATTAAGAAATGAGACCTCATAAAATTGCAAAGTTTCTGTAAGGCAAAGGACACTGTCAATAGGACAAAATGGCAACCAACAAATTGGAAAAAGGTCTTTACCAATCCTATATCTGATAGAGGGCTAATATCCAATGTCCACAAAGAACTCAAGAAGATAGACTCCAGGGAATCAAATAACCCTATTAATAAATGGGGTACAGAGCTAAACAAAAAATTCTCAACTGAGGAATACTGAATGGCTGAGAAGCACCTAAAGAAATGTTCAACATCTTTAGTCATCAGGGAAATGCAAATCAAAACAACCCTGAGATTCTACTTCACACCAGTCTGAATGGTTAAGATAAAAAACCTCAGGTGACAGCAGGTGTTGACAAGGTTGTGGAGAAAGAGGAACACTCCTCCATTTCTGATGGAATTGCAAGCTGGTACAACCACTCTGGAAATCAGTTTGATGGTTCCTCAGAAAACTGGACATACTACTACCTGAGGACCTAGCTATATACTCCTGGATATATACCCACAATGTGTTTCAACATGTAATATCAACCCAATGAACCACAGTAAAATTCCACACACATTGCATTAGTTTATAAACTACTGGCTGATTTGGCACCCAGCTTCTTATTAAATTTCTTCTTCTGTTGCTTATCTGCACGTAATTAGTGCCAATTTCTTATCCTCATTTTGACCCTGACAAACTCATTCCTGGTGCAGAATTCTTAACATTTTCTGCCTTAATCCAGGATCTTTGCAAGATTTCTCTTTTATTTTTCAGAGCTTCTGTGACAATGTGACTTGAGAGAGTGAGAGAAATATCCTTTATTATGCCCACTTTTCAGACACACCTTATCAAGTCCTTCTAAATTTCTCCCTATAATTTGATTACTTAAGATTTATTACATATTATATTTATTTCATTTTTTCTCATTGCAAAAGTTCTGTGAAGATTAAAGTAGCTTCTTCCATGCTTAGCATGCTCTCTCCTGAACCAAGGAGAGTACGGATATATTAAATTCAAAGTAGGTGAAAAGAAGAATTGATAAGGCAAGGTACTCATGTGACATATTGCTATTTTCCAATAGAGGAATTCAAAGAACAAATAGACTTACAAACATTGCATTGTGCTTCTTATGACATTTTTACTTACTTACTTACTTACTTAAAATAGCATTAAGCTTTATTGAGGCATCCTACTTTGGGCGTTGTGGCTTGCCCATGGTGCTCTTGATGTACAAAGCCCAGACATTTTGCTACATCTTCTTGAGCAAGGACACCAAGCAATTAGCTGCCCGGTGGATGTTGTAGATTAGCTCATTATCAGTTATCTTCAGGTAGCCAATGGCAACAGCCAGACATTGCATATTCATCTGGAACTTGATAATGGATTTTACCTCATCAATGTTGGCTGCCATGTTTTCATTGTATATCAAGAGGGAGAGAAACTTGCCTGATTTGTTTAGGTCTGGACCTAGTATATGCATGGTCTACTTGATTAGATACTCAGAAGCCAAAAAGGCATCATCCTTCTCACCAAATTTTTTGACCAACTTTTTGTTCTTATTAAGCTTCTTTAGCACTTTAATAACCATGCCAAGTCTATCCAGGGCTTTCACATCATCACTGTGCTGTGAATTATCCAGGGTGCACACAGAGCTCTGCGGTCAACAGGAAGTTTTTTTTTTCTCTCCTATAAACATCTTTATTTATGTTTCTTTTCTTTTTTTCCTTTTTTTAACCTTTGTTTTTGTCATATTCTTTAAAATTTATAAAATATTGTAACAATAAAAATGAATATTATAAAAGTTGTTTGATATAAAACAATAATCTATTGAACAATCTTATGTAGATACTTGTCTATAGCAATACTGAAAATACATACATTTTTCTCAATATAAATTTTAAATAACTCCAGACATATTAACTGTATATTTTAAAATAATAAATCACTACTAGCATTTTTTAATGAACATAAATAGATAAAGTCTTTTCATTTGTTTGTTTGTTTGTTTTGTTTTGTTTTGTTTTTAGTAGAGCTTAAAATCTTAGCTCTTACTGTGGTACAAGCCCAAAAAAAGAACACGGACATCTTTCATCTCGGCACTTCAGAGGCAGAGAGGCACTGCAATTTCTGTGAGTTTAAGGGCAGCCTGGTCTACAAAGACAGTTCAAGGACAGCCAGAGCAACAGACACACTCTTGTTTTGAAAAACTACAATATAAAAACAAAAGCCATCACCTGACACTCACTACATGCTATACTCATTCAGAGACTTGTAAACCAAAACTTACTTTCTTTCTTGACAAAGCAGCATAAGGACCTCAGGACTCACCATCTTTATACCATTACCTTTTAGTACTGTTAATCTTTCCTCTAGTCCTTCCTCCACTCACCCCCCTGCACATTTGGTTCGATCATTCCACCCTGTTTCAAGGGAATCCTTTATACATGTCATTTCATTCTGAGTGGAGTGGATAGTGTGAGTACCTAAAAAAGAATGCTCCTCCCCCAAATTAGCAAGCATTTCTCAAAAGTTAGTCATGCCAAACTCAAGTCTTTTCATCTTAAAAAAATAAGACCAGCTAACACAATTAATATGTGCATTTTCAAGACACTGGCCAGCCTTCTACAACTTTTGGACATTGGACTTCATTGTAATAATGCTGTACTTCAATGACCCTCACATCACCAAAGGATTTTACCTCCATAGTAGCTATGCAAAGAGTTGACAGTTCTGCTGCACCAAGGAATGAATTGTAGGCACAATTTTTGGATACAAATTTCCTGCTATGGTCAAAGCTGTTTGAATTGAATGATTGTCTTCATTCTCAGCCCACAGAGAACAGGTTACAGTCATTTAAGAAATGGTGAGTGTTTTAAGATGGTCTATCCATGAAGTCATTCACCGACTGTTTCAATGAACAATGTTTCTGCTTGGAGGGTGGCACAGATATTAGGTGAGGGTAAGAATCTGGTTCATTGGTTGTGATGATTTTGAAAAGCATTCATCTCAGAGAAAGAGTAACTTATAAAGTCCTCTTTAAAATTGATACAATAGTTACAAACATCAAGCAAAGCATTCAGTCTCACTCTTTGTTGTTCTCTTATAAAGCCACCTTCCAAGTAAACTGTCTACTTTTCTTTTGGCTGTATAAATATTTTTGACATATGTAAGCTGTTCTGAAAACCAAAGTATGAAATAAAAACCTCAAATAAACAATCCTACTAATAGAGAGGCTGAGATAGGAGAAGCATGATTTCAAAATCATTATGTGGTACACAACAAGATACTGTCAGGTACAAACAAGCAGAAAGTGTATATGATTGTACAATATTGGACCTATTTCTCCATTTACCAAATTAGAGAGACCATTAGATTACAGCCAACAAATTTCTAATTCCTCATATTTTTGGATTTCAATCAATTAGGATATGTTGGTAATATTAATTTTCGTGGAATATCTTCTCCATCTATGGTAATTGAGAGTTTTGCTGGGTATAGTAGCCTGGGCTGGCATTTGTGTTCTCTTACGGTCTGTATGACATCTGCCCAGGATCTTCTGGCTTTCATAGTCTCTGGTGAGAAGTCTGGTGTAATTCTGATAGGCCTGCCTTTATATGTTACTTGACCTTTTCCCTTACTGCTTTTAAAGTTCTTTCTGTGCTTAGTGCATTTGGTGTTCTGATTATTATGTGATAGGAGGAATTTCTTTTCTGGTCCAGTCTGTTTGGAATTCTGTAGGCTTCTTGTATGTTCATGGGCATCTCTTTCTTTAGGTTAGGGAAGTTTTCTTCTATAATTTTGTTGAAGATATTTACTGGCCCTTTAAGTTGGGAATCTTCACTCTCTTCTATACCTATTGTCCTTAGGTTTGGTGTTCTCATTGTGTCCTGGATTTCCTGGATGTTTTGGGTTAAGAGCTTTTTGCTTTTTGCATTTTCTTTGACTGTTGTGTCAATGTTTTCTATGGTGTTTTCTGCCCCTGAGATTCTCTCTTCTGTCTCTTGTATTCTGTTGGTGATGCTTGCATCTATGATGCCAGATTTCTTTCCTAGGTTTTCTATCTCCAGGGTTGTCACCCTTTCTGATTACTTTATTTCAATTTTGATTTTTAGATCCTGGATGGTTTTGTTCATTTCTTTCACCTGTTTGATTGTGTTTTCCTGTAGTTCTTGAATGGATTTTTGTGTTTCCTCTTTAAAGGCTTCTAGCTGTTTACCTGTGTTCTCTTGTATTTCTTTAAGGGAGTTATTTATGTCCTTATTTTGTTTTTTTTTTTCTGAGACAGGGTTTCTCTGTGTAGCCCTGGCTGTCCTGGAACTCACTCTGTAGACCAGGCTGTATGTCCTTCTTAAAGTCCTCTATCATCATCATGAGAAGTGATTTTAGATCTGAATCTTACAGTTTTGATGTGATAGTGTGTCCAGGACTTGCTATGGTGGGAGAATTGTTTTCTAATGATGCCAAATTACCTCGGTTTTTGTTGCTTATGTTCTTAAGTTTGCCTCCTGCCATCTGGTTATTTGGTGCTACCCTGGCTAAATCTAACTGGGGCCTGTCCTTCCTATGATCCTGGTTGTGTCAGAACTCCTCAGAGTCAAGCTGTCTGTGTGATCCTGTGATTCTGGGATCCTGTGACCCTGGGCTTGTTAGAGTGCCTGGGAGTGGAGCTTCCTCTGGGTGTTGTGGGACTGGCTGTGGAGTTTGTGCCCAAGGTCTGCTCAGAGCACTGGTTCAGACAGACTGGAGGCATCCTGTTGGACTGGGCTGGCACAGTTCCTGAGTGCTTGGGTCCTGCTGGTCCCAGTTGCTTTTGATGTTGGGACAGATGTTGTGCCCTCCTCACCTCTGATCCTCTGGTCCTGGGCAAGTTAGAGCAGGAAGTTTTCTGAAATGACCCAAACTTATAGGTATGTGTATAAACTATATGAAAATGTACTTAGATAGAATATAGATCTCATCATTATAATCTCATTACCGAGTGTACCTGCTTGTAGAGACTTCCCCAGCTAGTATTCCATTGAGAAAAGTAGTCCAGCAATTCAGGTTAAAAGTACATGTCTCAGTGATATGAAAAGGTGAAGACCAAAGACAGCAAAGAATATACTCCCAAGAAGGGAAACCCATGTGAACCATTAAAACAAAGCCACACACAGCATCACTTGTGGAGGGATGGTATAGGACCTCTGAAGATTTACCCTCCAGAAAAATAAGGAGAATGCTGTAGAATGTAAAACCAACCCCCTCTCTCAGGTTTTTGAAAATTAGCTAGTGGCTATGTTTATAAAGTTATATAATTTTGAGAACAATGAACTTGATTAAAGAATTCTCTTACTGGGAATGAACTGTGAAGTGCATAGCCTCATTCCACTCTTCTAGAATATGGTATCTGCCTTTCCTGTAATCTCTCAGCTTCCTGTTGTCATGTCCTCCTCATCTTAGGGATATTCAGCTCCCTGGAACCATAATCCAAAGTCAACACTTAAGTTGACTTCGGTCATGTTTTTTTATCCCAAAATACAAAATTTGACAAATATATGGCCTTTGCTATGTCAAAGTTTATTTTATATCTAGTTTTTAAATTTTTTTAAATTATGTAATGATATAGAATGTTGTTAGTTGCTTTTTTCTAGATATATTGCAAAGATTATAATTGTTTTTATTATGTTAAAATTATACATGCCATTCATTCATTTAAATAATTTAAGTCATCATTAATATTGCTTCTCATATTAACATTTCTACCAATAATCTGCTTTTTAGAGTTTGGAATTCTCAGACATGGTCTTAGAGCTAACAATAGAAATGGACACATACTCTCATCCCTAAGCCAGAACCTGCCTACAATTGATAAACACTTGCAAATGAATATTTAGTTTTCTCCAAGGGAGTCTTACTAGGGAAACAAATCCCTCTTAAGGGTAGGTAGGAGGCTCCTTGCCTAGCAGTAGATGGCCAACAGAAAATGACCTCAGTGGTATCTCCACTGGTTCTTTGAATCATGATCTGGAGGCAGAGCACTTTTCGTGTTTTATCCTTACATGCTCTGTGAATATATTGTGGCTTCCAGTTTTGTATCTTTATGAGATTCCTGTGTGCTCAAATGTCTGTTTCTCTGCATCTATATGTGTTTCTTGAGCTCTTTTTAAACTACTTTTCATGTTTGTTTGTTTGTTTCATTCTATTCTAGTTTGTTTGTTTTTCTTTTCTTTAAGCTTATTTTATTATTTCCTGCTTAGACACCTGTTTGATTTTCTTTTTAGCAAGAGACAGAAAGGGTATTGATCTTAATGGGAAGGAAAGTAGGGAGGAACTGGGAAAAGTAGCAGGAGGGGAAAATGTAATCAAAACATATTGTATTAAAAAGTCTGTTTTTGTTTTAATTACTATATTTTTATTATTTAAAACAGTCTTTAAATTTAAATACATTTTGATCATAGTCTTTTCTCCCTCAAGTTTTTGCAGATCCTCCCTTCCTTTCTACCCACTCAATTTTAAGTTTACTCAAAATGAATGAATAAATAATCTAATACAGCAAAAACAAGAAAGCAAAACACAACAACACTCTCCTCCCAAACAAAGCAGAACAAACAAACAACAAACTGTAATTAAATAAAATCACACATAAACTTTTAAAGCTCACAATTTGTTTATCAATTGCTCCTGAAGATGAGAGCTGCACTGGAAAGGTTGATATATCCACTATCATTCCATTTGAAAAAATTGATTTTTGCTCTCCCAACAAGTATTAATGACAGTTCAGTTGTTAACCTATCTCCTGGTGGCTAAGTTTTCATTCATTAAGCACAATCATCAGATTATCACTTGTTCTCACGTGCAGGAATCTAATAAAAAAGACTAAACACAGAGGATCTGGTACACACCAATTCAGGTCCTGTGCATACTTCTTCAGTCTTGGTGTGTTCATATGAACTTTCCTCATTTTTTCTTGTTTTCTTGTTAAAGTCCCCTATGGCTCTTATATTCTTTCTGCCTTCTTTTCAGTGGGTTTCACAGAACCCTGAGTGTGTGGTGGGGAGTTGGATGGAGACATCCAATTCTAGGCTGAGTTGCTAAAGTCCCTTACTCTGTGCATAATGTCTGACTGGGGGTCTCTATATTTGTTTCCATCTGCTCCAGGAGAATGTTTCTCTGATGATGAATGAGTAAGGTAATAATTCATGAGTATAGCAAAATATCACTAGGATAATTTCATATTTCTTTTTCTTTTTGGACAAATCTTACAAGGTTTTACTCTAGGTCCTTCGACTACTTAGTCTCAGGTTCCTAATTGCAATGGTACTCTCAGGTATGGATTTATCTTGTGGAGGAGGCCTTGAGTCAGACCAGTTATTGGTTAGTTACTCCCACAAGGTTTGCATCATCGTTAGTGTAGCATAGATTGTACACAGTGTACCATTGTTGATAAAGAATTTTTAGCTGGCTTGTCTCTCTTTTGATAGCACACAGCATACCTTCCTATACAAAAGATGATGGAGCATGGGGGTGAAGGCTCTATGTTGGCCCTAACTCTACATCTCCATATTCAGTGACTTGTGTAGGTGACACCTTCAGCAATGGAATTTTGCCGTCAGATTGTGGAGAGCTACCTATAGTCTTGGCAACAACCTGGGTTGTTTGGGAATTCACATGGAATCCCCTTGACCAACAGTTCAATTAGATATAACGCAACCCCAATACTTGAAACTTGGTTTCATGACAAGTGATGGCTAGCGAGGACTTTGTCTTTTTCCATTATTTAGCAATTCCATTTACATCACCTTGGCCTATGTATACATTTTAGGAGGTTTCTACTGTATTAGGTTTCCATACTAACCTTCAAATTTTAGCTGTCTCTCCCCATATTCCTTCCCACAAACCCCTCTGTCCTCTTCCTCCTTAATCTTCACATTCAAGAACTTCTCCATAAATCCATAAATATTTAATCTCTTCCTCTTTCCTAATGAGATCTATCTGTTCTCTCTAGTCTTTTATACTATCCCTATCCTTAGTCACTTAATAAGTTCTAGTTTGGTTATCAGGTTATCATTGACTTGCAAGCTAATCAAAAACATATACGCAAACACACACTATTTTCAATAAACGAAAAAAAGAGGAAGAGGGAGTTTTGTGTTCTTCATAAAGTATAGATGTTATCTCAATTCATTTACAGTTCTCATCATTGGCTTTTTCAATCTTCATGATCATAAAACAGTCTTTATAATTTAGCTCTTCATTAAAACAATGTACTATCTATTGTGCCTCTACTTCTGTGAACTCACATGCAGGCTAGCCAAAATATTTCACATTTTCTCTTCAAGGCACACTCACAAGTTCTGGGAAATAGAGCAAGCACATCTTAGTGGAGAATATTAGTCAGATTATCATATCATGTGAAGAATATCAGCCAGTAATAAAGAAAGTTCTGATGTGTTACAAGCAGAATAGTAAAACAAGAAAATAAATAGCTGGATGCTGTATGATTCATTTATATTTAATATCATTAATAAACAAATTTGTAGAAGCAGGAAGTAGATAAATAGTAGCCAGAAATTTTGAGAAAATTGGTAGTAATTGTCAATAAATGTTCTACTGGTCATATGGGGGAGACAAAACTGTCCTAAAGTTATGTATTTTTAATAAAAAATATCTGTGGATATGATAAAGCCATTGACTACTTTAAAGGGATGAAATTCATATTATGAGAGTTATCTAATTTGTCTAATTTGTCTCAAAAGGCATATTATGAAGCAAGTAAATGTTTTAAATGGCATGTCAGCCTACCTTACTTCAGATTTTGGCAATATTTCCACATTTCTCGTAAATATTATGAAAGCATAGACAAAACTGAAAGTCTCTGTCACTATGCAAAGTTATATACAAAAAATGAAGTATATTAAATGCTTGGCAAAATTTCCAACTATTGTTCCACACTTATATGTGTGTGTGTGTGTGTGTGTGTGTGTGTGTGTGTGTGTATGTGTGTATCCCTATATTTAATGTTACTCAATATAGTACATATAGACTCAATATTATATCTAGAAAATGAAATATAACTTCACACTTAAAACACCACAGATGGAAACATATTTAATATATATTAGTAGTAAGATAATGGAAGTCTTCAAAGCCCAGAAACATATATCTCATAAATTAGTGGGAAATGTATCACTCTCTAGAAACATGTATAACATGCTGGCAGGCCAGATACTGTATTTTGATACTTCACAATAGAAAAAGTAACTTATAAGATAAAGCATTGTTTGGAAGAAGATGAGACTCCTGAAGAACATGCTTTAAATATATTTCCCTATGCATAGAGATACTTGAGAGGGATTAAAGAGAAAGTGAAACAGGCTAAAAAATTTCCAAAATAGAATATAAAAATAAATAATACCCACAGTGAAATCAAAAATAGAAATTATTTTAAATATCATAATTGGAGATCTTCTAATAACCTAATTCTGAAAAAAAAAGAAAGTATGTAAAAAAGCCATGCTCAATTCTCAGTTTTCCAGCATTGCTAAAAAGACATCAACACAAATCTGAAAGTGAAAATTCAAAATGAATACTCTAATCAGCTATAGAGTAAAATTAGAAAACAAAATTAATGAAGTAAAAATTATCAAAGTAGACAGAAGACAAGATTGCTGAAAAGAGTATTAGAGAGAATAGAGACCTCCCACTCACAGTGGAGAAATCCACAGGACACTGAATAATAGTTCTGGGAACAGAGAGAGAGAGAGAGAGAGAGAGAGAGAGAGAGAGAGAGAGAGAGAGAGAGAGAGAGAGAGAGAGAGCTGCTTGCTTATTAGGAGAAAGTTGTATCTTGTAATTAGCAAAATATGAGTGCTTGATCAAATTCTGTATATGCACTAGGGACACATGAATGCAAGTCTGATATTTGTAGAGTTCAAGTGTTATGATGTTTTCGTTTTTCTTTCTTTTCTCTTTTCTTTGTCTGTTGTATCTTTTGTTATATTTTCTGACTTCTATTTTGCTTTTCTTCAAATCTGAAAAATTTGAAAACTTGTGTATTAACTTTACTTATCTCCCTGTATTCCAATTTTTTCTTAATTATGTTTGCTGTGTCATATAGATTCATAACAATCTTTTCTTGGTAAAATACAATTTTACCTAATAGCATGTTATATTTGATATTACATTTGATATATAGCCTGTTTTTTTTAATTTCTTAAACCTTTAAAAATTCAATTTGTATCCTATATGTATTGGTCTACTTTCCTGATATTTCTTCATCTAAAACAAGTATATTTTGAAAATAAATTACTTTTTATGGTTATATAATGTTTTATTTTATTAGCATGCTTTGTTTTAAAACACTCTGTCTTAGCTACTTTTCTATTGCTTGAGAGAGATCATGACCAAAACAACTAATAGAAGAAAGAGTTTCCCAGGGATTTGCAGTTTCAAAATGTGTGTCTATGACCACAATGGCAGGAAGCATGGCAGCAAGGAGGCATATTGCTATAATATAAACTATTTTGATCTGCAAGTGGGAGGCAGAGTGAACTAACTCAGAATGGCATAGGCTTTTGAAAACTCAATGAATGCCCCTCTCCCAGTGGCACATCTCCTCCAAAAAGAGGATATACTTCCTAATCCTACTCAAATCCTATCAACTTGGGACCAAACATTCAAATATATGAACCTATGGGGTCCATTCTCATTTAAACCACTTTTATTTGACTTAAGAGTTTTTCTTATCACAGATGATGTTCTTATGACTTTAGTATTGGAAGTATTTTCTGTTGCCTCCCATGCCCAGTTCAGCCTCCAGCCTTTGGCGGCTTCTGCCTGAGACGGTCACCTAGGGAATTAAGCAGAAAGACATTATCTCTGAAAGAAGTTGCAGAAGTTCACGCTGAGATACAACTATGCCTAAGACAAGGACTACTGCCTGAGGACATCCGCAGACATATCCTCCCCCTCCCCCCCAAGGAAAGGGATGCCTTGATAGAACTCTACTTGGAATCTGCCTCTTTGTTCTCCGACCCGTTTCATTTTGCAGGTCCTCTCTGACCTACAGCCTGAAAAGACCCACAGACCCGAGTGAGATTGTGGGTCGGTTTCATTCAGTTTTCACCTTTGTATAATTATTTTCTTACATGAATTGATAAAATTAGAGATTCTTAGGCCAATACTGAAAACTACAATAATTAATTTTGTATAATATTGTAGCATTATCCATTCCTGATTTTACCTCTTTAACATAGTAATTTTCCTTGTTAACAAGATAATTAAACTACCATATGCAATTAAAATTTTTATCATTTATGGTTTATATCATGAAAAATGAGCTAGCTTCTACAACTTGTCATTATTTGTATTTTTACAGTATGCCCAGCCCAGGGTCTGGTACATATAGGCTAAGCATTCTACTCCTGCCCTTCAAAGAAGTTGTCTGATCTTTTGTATCTTATTAAACAGCCTTATGACACTGGAGACTTACACGGGGAGTTGAAATGTCATCTAGAAATATTTGCACCCACATTCTTTTATCACTGTGTAGCATATTTATTTTCCACTATTCTTACTGGTACATTCTTACTTTTACATTATGAATTGATCTTATAGCCTGTATGTGAAAAAGCATTCTTTACCTTCTATAATACACACACACACACACACACACACACACACACAAGAGAAGGAGAGGGAGATTAATTCTAAGAATGTCAATGCTGCATATCAGAAAGATGTTCTACAATTGTCTACATCTAAAATTATATCCCCTTCCAAATACAAGCAACCAGTTTTGAACTATTGGGAAAAATAGCACAGGCTTTCTATTTGATTGTAATCAACAGGAAAGCATCACAATAAATTTAAAATTCCTGTTGGTACAAGACTATCAATATAATGAATGTAAATGCTAATTCTTGGCACCTTCAAATCTTCTGTTTGCATGTCTTCTCTGCCATGATGGACTAGACCCTCAAATGGTCAGCTGAAAATACACTCTGCCTTCCTTTATTGCCTTGGTGAGGTATTCTTATTGTTGCTATAAGAAGTAGAGCCACTATAGGGCATGTATGCTGCGGAAGGCAGAAAAAAAACCCAAAAAAACAAAACCAACAAAACAAAACAAAAACAAAAAAGCAAAACAAAAACACTCAGAAGCACAATTATGTAAGCAAGAGAAAAGAGAAATTGAAGACCTATTAAATCTATTTGCTTAGATAATAAGAACACAATACATATTCTAAATATACACTTATTCTTACTTTTAGTTATGATCTCATTGTGTTTACAGAAGTATTAACTTAAGAAAATAGATTTTAAAATCTAAAATACAGAAATTAGTATAAAGATTTTTGAGAAAGAAATCCTCAGAAACTAGATGACTATGCAAAAAAAAATGAAAATGTGTCTTCTTATTTAACTACCTAACATATTTCTATAAATATTTTGTTGTTTTACTTGTCAATTTACATTCTGGCCAAATTTTCATAGTACAGAAAATATTACAATGATATTAATTTGCAAAGTTAAATGTTTTTGATTAATTGCTGAGATTTCTGTTTAGTTTTATTTGACAGGGCTCAATGCTGTGGCCCAGACTGTGTATTCCAGAATTCAGCCTATAGTCTATGCTGATACAAAACTCATGGCAAACTTCCAGTTTCAACTTTTATGGTACTAGGATTCTAAGCATGAGCCATAATTATCAGTTTTAGTTATTGATTTTTAGAATCATTTCTTACAACTTGATAACATATAAATAAGACCATATGGTGTTAATGTTCTCATCAATGTTAGAGTAGCCCCTGACACTTTCTTTTATATATATATATATATATATATATATATATATATATACACCATGGTGTCTTGGAATGTTTATATTTTTCTTTTCTTTTTTGTTTTGTTTTGTTTTGTTTTGTTTTGCTTTAAGACAAGGTTTCTCTGTGTAGGCCTGGCTGTCCTGGAACTAACTGTGTAGACCAGGTTGGCCTCAAACTCAGAAATCCACTTGCCTCTGCCTCCCAAGTGCTGGGATTAAAGGCGTGTGTCACCACTGCCTGGCTTATATTTTTCTTCAATAACTAGTCTTCATTATATTTCTGAACTTGAATATTTATCAATTTGGTTATCCCACTATCCTCTCTAGTGCAATGTTATGAGTTTTACATAATGAAAATGAGATTGTCTTTCACTAAACACGTTTTTAATAATTAAATTGTGGCTTCACATGCCAGTATGAAAGTCTGAGGACTTGAGAGCTCTCTAGTAATTTATTAGAATACATCTCTTCCTTTGGTTCCTTTGACTGTACAAATTGTATCTTTTATTTCTTCCTGCGGGCCAGCCAGTCTGGGCCTCCCTCAACTCACAGGGGAGCAGGGTCTTGGTCAGGTTGACAAGGCATCGGTGGAGAAATAATGGCAGACCAACACAAGGAAGTGCAAGATCTGAATATATTTCTCAAAAATGGCATCACACTTTTACAGTCATTACAAAAGAGAAATGAAAAATCTAGTAGCTCAGCAGTCGAGGTACATCTGAGGCCACCTGAAACACACTGGGTCTAAAGCAGCCACCTCTTCTAGAATTCTGCCCACCATAAGAACTACAGGGCCAACTAACCTGGGCCCATGAGGGACCACAGAGGCTAAACCTCCAACTAAAGGGCATGGATGGACTGGACCTAGGGTCTCTATAAATGTAGCAGATGTGCCAGATGAGCAGCTTGTTCTTCTTGTGGGTTGTGGGAGAGTGGAATGTGCCAGGAAACTTGGTAAGGTTGAGGCAGGTTCAGAGTCACCAACATCCAGGCACCCACCTGAGACACTAGGCTGCTCCTTGTCATAGTCACTTGAGTCAGTATTCTGGTGTACTAGAGGAATTCTTTGAAACCATACTAATGCTAACAAGTCAAACTGTGCTTATCTACATCTGGAAGCAACTACAGATCACTAAATACACACCACAAATGGACATGACAGATGTCCGCATTTCAACACCTAGTTGCATTGTCATCAAAGTATGGATAATTTTGCAAGTAGAATCATACACACTGTGTTCTCCACCATGTTCCATAAATCTGACATTTTATAATTTTGATTTTAGCACACTAGTTCACATACAAAGTCTTTTAAGCACCTATGTTTTCACTAAGGAAGAATCAAGGTTCTACATGATTTTTACCTTAGTATAATGTAAATTTATCTATCTAGCATTTAGCAAGTACGTCATCTCTTACTGGGGTTCAAAGTTCTTGACCCTCACATCCTAATGATGTATGGACTCCTCCTCTCTTCCAAGGTGAATATTCCCATTGGCTATGATGAACCACAGCTGTCACCAAACAGTGGTAATATATTCATTGTTGCTTTAACCTGGATTTGTTTGGGAATAGACTCTGTCTAGATTTTCATACAGGTTAATTTTCTCTTCTTTCTAAGCAGATTAGTGCATTGATTTCTTTTGTTAAAGACTTATATTCTTTAGGTAACATTGCTATGAAGTTGGCTGAAACCAATCCATGGTACCTAAGTCTGTTGTCAGAACTATGACCAGAGAACCCCAATGTTATTATTTAGACATGCATGTCAATTGGCTGGCTACAAATGTTATAGGTGCTATCCCAGGAAAGGCACTGGGAAATTAGTATTTCCACTAATTATATGTGCAAAGTAGATATTCAATAAGTGTACACTGGAAAGTGCTTATTGAGGATCAATAAGAGCAGTAAATTAAATGCTAGAAGCCTAGGTTAAATGCATTTGAGGGCACTGAGGCAAGGTCAAGATACTAATTGAATATATGCTCAAAAGACATAACCAGGGAATTTTACATGCATAAGTTGAAAAGAATGCTGATCTAAGATTAATCAAGCAAATCATCTACTAGGGTTTTATGTTGTGAGTCTTTTTTTTTTCCAGGCAAGAGGGAACAACTGGTAAATTTTATACCAACTAGGGAGATAAATAATTCCCTACTGTGTTAAGGAAATTTGAAGAAACAAATTTAGGTTGTAAGATATCAGTAGAGAGCTCATAAAACATTCACTCAGAATTCCCTAAATGAGAACCCAGACTCTCTTGAGATACTCTTCTGTCTGGATAAATGCAATGAATTTAACTTGTTTTAAGACTAATGATTGTACTGTAAACAGACAAGCCAAACTAATCAATATGGCTAACACAGAAAAGCATCTGTTTGGAATGTTTTGACCTTGATTATTTTTTAGCTGATATGAGAAATATGTACCTTTTATTGATGTAGTAAATTTTAGGTTTCATAAGAGTTTTAGTATAGCAAAGATTGAAATCATCACACTGGCCTCTTTGCTTCAGTATTTTTGCTGAGGAATATATTGAAAAGGACAGAAACTGTACATCTTAGAGAAGAACTAAAAAAGAAAACCAAAATTAAACAAACAAACAAAAAATCCCAAAACAAAAGCCAAAAACAAAAACAAAAACAAAAACAAAAAACAACCAATAACCTGGATTGGACTTGACAGCTCCATCGTTAAAAATGACCTCTCTGCTCCATACTTTGTCTTCTCAATTACTTCCATGGATATTTTGTTCCCCATTCTAAGAAGGACCGAAGTATCCACACTTTGGTCTTCCTTCTTCTTGAGTTTCTTGTGGTTTATGGATTGCATCTTGGGTATTCTGAGCTTCTGGGCTAATATCCACTTATCAATTAGTGCATACCATGTGTGTTCTTTTGTGATTGTGTTACCTCACTCAGGATGATATTCTCCAGATCCATCCATTTGCCTAAAAATTGAATAAATTCGTTGTTTTAAATAGCTGAGTAGTATTCCATTGTGTAAATGTACTACATTTTCTGTATCCATTCCTCTGTTGAGGGATATCTGGGTTCTTTCCAGCTTCCGGCTATTATAAATAAGGCTGCTATGAACATGGTGCAGCATGTGTCCTTATTACATGTTGAAGCATCTTCTGGGTATGTTCCAAGGAGTGGTATAGCTGGGTCCTCAGGTAGTACTATGTTCACTTTCCTGAGGAATTTGCAAACTGATTTCCACAGTGGTTGTACCAGCTTGCAATCCCACCAGCAATGAAGGAGTGTCCGTCTTCCTCCACAACCTCTCCAGCATCTGCTGTCACCTGAGTTTTTGATCTTAGCCATTCTGACTGGTGTGAGGTGGAATCTCAGAGTTATTTTGATTTGCATTTTGCTGATGACTAAGGATGTTGAACATTTCTTTGGGTTCTTCTCAGGCATTAGATATTCCTCAGTTGAGAATTCTTTGTTCTCTATATCTCATTTTTAGTAGTATTATTGGGTTGTCTGGAGTCTAGCTTCTTGAGTTCTTTGTACATATTGGATATTAGGCCTCTATTAGATGTGGGTTTGGTAAAGATCTTTCCCCAATTTGTTGGTTGCCGTTTTGACCTATTGACAGTGTCCTTTGCCTTACAGAAGTTTTGCAATTTTATGAGGTCCCATTCGTCAATTCTTGATCTTAGAGCATAAGGTATTGATATTATTCTTTTTAATATTAGATATTTTCTTTATTTACATGTCATATGATTTTTCCTTTCCCAGTTTCCCCTCCAAAAAGCAAGCAAACAAACAAAAACAACAAGAACAAACCCTGTTGCCTCCCCACTTCCCCATGCTTGCCACCCCACCCTCTCCCACTTATTGACCCTGGCATTCCCCTACACTGGGGCACTGAACCTTCACAGGGCTAAGGGCCTCTCCTCCCATTGATGATCGACTTTGCATGTATTGGTGTTCTGTTCAGAAAATTTCTCCTTGTACCCATGTGCTTGAGGCTCTTCCCTACTTTCTTTCCTACTAGTTTTAGTGTATCTGGTTTTTTGTGGAGGTCCTCCTTGATCCACTTGCACTTGAGCTTTGTACAAGTATAGAGGAATGAATTGATTTACATTCTTCTACATGCTAACCTCCTGTTGAACCTGCTCGATTTGTAGAAAATACTGTCTTTTTCTCATTGGATGGCTTTAGCTCCTTTGTCAAAGATCAAGTGACAATAGGTATGTGGAGTCATTCCTGGGTCTTTAATTATATTCCATTGATCCACCTGCCTGTCACTGTACCAATATCATGTAGTTTTTAATCACAATTGCTCTGTAGTACAGCTTAAGTTCAGGGATGGTGATTCCACCATAAGTTCTTTTATTGTTGAGAATTATTTTTGATATCCTAGGTTTTTTGTTATTCCAGATGAATTTGTAAACTGCTTTTTCAAACTCTGTAAAGGATTGAGTTGGAATCTTGATGGGGACTGCAATGAATCTGTAGATTGCTTTCACCAAATGGCCAATTTTATTTTATTAGCCCTGCCAATCCATGAGCATGAGAGATCTTCCCATCTTCTGAGATCTTCGATTTCTTTCCTCAGAGACTTGAAGTTCTTGTCATACAGATCTTTCACTTGCTTAGTTAAAGTCACTCCAAGCTATTTTATATTATTTGTGACTATTGTAAGGGTGTTGTTTCCCTAATTTCTTTATCAGCCTCTTTATTCTTTGTGGAAGAGGAAGGCCACTGACTTTCTTGAGTTAATTTTGTATCCAGCTACTTTGCTGAGGTTGTTTATCAGGTTTAGGCATTCTCTGGTTGAATTTTTGGGGACACCTAAGTATACTACCATATCATCTCGAGCAGAGATTGAAGGAAAGATAATCCAGAGACCTCCCCACCCTGGAGTCCTTCCCATATTCAATCACCAAACCCAGACACTATTGTGGATGCCAGCAAGTGCTGGCTGACAGGAGCCTGATATAGTTGTCTTCTGAGAGGTTCTTCCAGTGCCCGACTAATATAGAAGTAGAGGCTCACAGCCATCCATTGGACTGAGCACAGGGTACCCAATGAAGGAGCTAAAGAAAGGACTCAACATTTGTAGCTCCATAGGAAGAACAACAATATGAACTAACCAGTACCCTCAGAGCTCCCAGGGACTAAACCACCAACCAAAGTGTACACATGGTGGGACTCATGGCTTCAGCTGCATATATAGCAGAGGATGCCATAGTTAGTCATCAATGGGAGGAGAGGCCCTTCATCCTGTCAAGGCTCTATGCCCCAGTGTAGGGGAATGCCAGGGCCAGGAAGTGGGAGAGGGTGGGTTGGGGGAGAGGAGGGAGGTTTTAGGGTTTTTTTTCCGAGGGGAAACAACCAGGAAATATAAATAAAGAAAATAGCTAATAAAAAATAAAAGAACGAATAGTTAAGAATCAAAAAAAAAATGACCTCTCAATGTATCCAAAATTTTTGTCAGTAGTCAAGAGAAAAAAGCATCCATAGACCTCCATTTCTCTAAAACCTGTGAACCACAACAATGATCAGTCATCAAGATAGCCCCAAGGACACAATAATGGCATTCATATCTTAAAGGTAACCAATAGCATTCTACTTGGACAAAAGCCCCAATGTATAGAAGAGAAATCTTGCAAGGTACTGTAAAACTAAAAAACTTGTGGGATCTGGCTTGTCCTCATCGTTTATCTCCATGATGACCACTCCTCCTCCTGCTCCTCTGACCTTTTTCCTCCTCCAATTCTAGCTCCACCTCTCTATTCCTGTCTAATCACAGGCCTGTTACTGCCATAATATGATTGGATAGAGAAAATGCTATAGCATTTCACCAAAAAAACCAACAACAAAATCTTTCTCTCAAAATATAAATTAAACAGAACTATTATATATATTGTAAATTATCTTGTATAAGATATATCTGACACCCAGTCCAACATCTATGTCAATAAAATTGAATACTATCTTCTATCTTAAATTAAAAGACAAAAACTTTGCACCTGGCTATATCTTGGTTTAGATTGGATGCCATTTGAAAACCATTTTGTCAAAAGTAAAACGCCTGGGCTGGCTAAGAGACTATGTAGTTCTTCAACTCCATCAGAAATCCCAGAATGACTTAATAATTGAGAATATATGGGAAGCCTAATATAGATTCTAAAATTTTTGCCAATTGATAGAGACTGCTGGACGTCTGGACAGCCCTTACTTTAAAACGTCGGAGCATCGGTCTTCAGCCTTCTGACCAGAGTCATCTGACAGACCTTTCTAATGCAGAATTTTAAAGGGCTGATCACTCTGTCTTGGCAGAGATTATCAGTCAACTATCCTGCATAGCGTGTCCTTTCCTGGACAACATATTTTTCTGTAGATAGAATGAGGCAATTTCTGCCTAGTGGCTGTCTACCACAACTGGAGCAACTCCAATGATGCTCAATTTCTTCTTCAAGTCTGAGAAAGGGGTGCTGTTAGGATAAGATGGGTCTCTAGTTAAAAGAATAAGTAATATTAAATACCACATTCTGCGGATTTCTGATATTTTTGAAAACCAACTATCTATGTAAAGTAATCTGGACTGTTGTCTGTTAACTACTCTAAGCTATTTTTAATTAAAATCTTGAAAATTATCCTAACAATAAACTCAGAGCCATGAATTTGTTAATTTGGCCCTAAACTCACAGGTCTAAACATCTCAGATCTGTATATAATAACAGCAAAAGGAGGACTGAGTCTAAGCCCTGTACTTTTAATTATTTAGTATCAATAGAAGAAACTTATACCAATGATAACCTTGATTTTGTATCAAAATATATTCTGTACCAAATAGGAACATATGACTTTAACTCAGTAACAATTATAAGGTTTTCTATCAAATGAGATTATGGCTTTATAATCAATTCTGGCTATTTCCTCCCTGTTTCAAATATGACCATTTTTACATTTCCTAGAAAGACAACTTATTAATAACCCTCTCCAGCCCCAAAGCCCAGGGAACTGGGTCGACGACTCTTCATAACTTCTTCAAGGTGAACATAGGCATTGAGATATTATGAAGCAGGGGAGGGAAAACAGGGTTTGTTAGTCTCTGATGTCTGTGTCTTGACTGGATCTGGCTGAAGTCCAGGACATCAGGAGTTCAAGTAGGCCAGTTTAGCATATCTGTCAAGGAAATTCACCAAAGTCTTATAGTCTGTAATATATAATTCTCAAAACAAATTCTCAGGATCATCAAGATATAGTTTTTGTTTGAATCTCTGGAATGTAGTTCTCTGGTAGGTGCAAATGCTCTAATCACCTTTTCCAAAAACACAGTAACAAAACCTTTTCCCCAAATCAGTATATCTTTGATACAGTAACCAGAAAAATCTTTATTTTGACCTCTCTCCCAAAGGAATAATATAACCACAAAACTCAAGATCACACCTATTTTGAAAATTAAAACAACCTAAAACAAATGAAATAAACTAATATATTGTATGAGCCTCTTACTTAGGCAATTTCTACCTAGCCAAGTAGGAAAATGTCACTCAACATTCCCATGTAGGCCATGTTTGAAAGAATATGAGCTTCCTCTGGCTAAATAAATAAGTTATATTATTTGTTTGGCTCTTTCTAGAGCCCCAGTCTTTCATTAATACTTGTAAAAGCAGGCAATGTTTAGCTCTGCACTCTCTACTCTGAAGTCAGAGCAGCTTGTAACTCCACACAGCAGGGAACCTCAGATCAGTTTTCTTTGTTTCAACTTGGCATGCTTAAGTCACATGACACGGTTTTGACACTACTCAGCTATCACCCAACAAAAGAAAAAAAGAAAAAAGAAAATAAAATATAAACATTAACTCTCAGGGTAATAATTTTAAATTACTAGTGGATTCGTGCCCAGCCAGTATTCCTGCCAGGCCACGTTCTTGTGCCGATACCCTTCAGCCCCAATATACTAAGTTCTGGCGGGTTTTTGTTATTTTCCTCCAGCAAGCTACATCTCACATGCAACTCTTTACACACCCCACAATCATTCATCTAAATAGTGCCTAAGACCCAGTTAGTAAAGTATGACTCTTAAGGCCTTAATATCCAATCAGATTTATATAATAATAAAATCACAATTTACAAGATGTCAATACAATAAGTTCAGAACCAAATAATATTGACAATATTCTAACCTGATTAATCTGTTTTGTAAGAACCTTTGCTTGGCTGTATAACCTCATGGGATCTGGCTCGTCCTCATCATCTGTCTCCATGACCTCCCCTCCTCCTGCTCCACTAATCCTATTCCTCCCCCAACTCTAGCTCCACCTCTCTATTCCTGTCTAATCACGAGCCTGTCACTGCCTTAATGTGATTGGACAAAGAAAATGCTGTAGCACCCTACTCCTAGATGAGGAGCTATATAGTCAATTAATGGATTCTAAGGGAAGATGAGTATATTTCCTTGAGGGATGAACCTCTGATAGGTTTTCCAGTCCCAAGTGATTAGCCCCAAACCTGTATACATATGAGAAATAATCAATAGATTCAGCAGGTTATATCTGTATTCTTGTATGTATACATATGTAG
Source organism: Mastomys coucha (assembly GCF_008632895.1). Taxonomy (NCBI): domain Eukaryota; kingdom Metazoa; phylum Chordata; class Mammalia; order Rodentia; family Muridae; genus Mastomys; species Mastomys coucha. Next base: position 66,342,519 of record NW_022196914.1, on the reverse strand, counting down.
TACATATAATGTAATATATGAACACTTGCATGTATATATATATAAAACAATAATAATTAAAGGGGAAGTCATAAATTTGAGGGGAGCAAGTGATATGTTAAAGGAAATAAAGGAGGGAAATGGGGTGAAATTTTTAAATACTCTACCCATGTATAAAATTATTTAAAAAATTTTAGTATATACAAGTTTTAAATATGACCAGAATATCATATTTTGCATCTATAATCAGTATTGACATTTTAAATAAAATCTAAGCCAATATCACAGTTCATAGCTGTTTGCTAAGTCATGATTATAGTTACAGACATTCTGAACTAGTGTAAATTTAGTATTCAGTCTGACTTTAAGGTTAGATTTTTTGTTGGATATTTCCTTAATTTATATTTCAAATGTTATCTCCTTTCCTAGTTTCACCCCCCCCCAGAAACCCCCTATCCCATCCTCCCTCCCCCTGCTTCTATGAGGGTGTTCCTCCACCCACCCACCCACCCACTCCCACCTCCCCATCCTTAGTTCCCTTACATTGGGTCATCTATCAAGCCTTCATAGGACTAAGGACCTCTCCTTCCATTGATGCATGACAAGGCCATCCTCTGCAATGTATGCAGCTGGAGCTAATTGTATTCCTTTGTTGATGGCTTAGTCCCTGGGAGCTAGATTTTTAACTGTTGTTTCTCTTTCTAAATAAAGTGATTCTATCTGCAGCATACTATTAGTTGATATCCTAATATAATGGATAGCATCCGAGATGGAGAGAAATGTGTGAGTGGTTGTTCCAGAGTGATGGAAATGTTCTGTATTATCTTTGGGTGCTGGTTATATGAATGTATATGATTGTAAAAGCCAAGCACACCATAAATTTGATAAATGTGTATGGTATTATATGTGGAAAACAGTGTCATTTTAAAAGTTGTAGCTAGGCATGGTGGTTGTATCTGTAATCCCAGGATTTGTAATGCTGATGTTACATTATCTTGATTTTGAGGTCATGCTAAGGCATGTAGTTGAAACCCTTCCTAAAAACAAAGGAAAACCTCAAAAAAAAAATAGAGAAGAGAGAAAGTAAAAATGAATTCTAAATGATTGTTTTGACAAATTAGGCCTTATTCTTAAGCACTTAAATTCCTCAATGACTAATCAGTACTATGAAACTGTCCTAAGTATATAACTTGGAACTTAGACAACATCGGGAGGAGAGAGTTTGTTACCGTATACAATACAAATGTCTCCTTCTCAGTGGATCATTAAAGACATGCAAGACCAAACCTGGCTCTTGCCTCAACAATTCTGAGGAAGAACACGCATTACTCAGTGCAATGTGAGAAGCATTTTAAGCATATCACTAAGAATGCTTAGTGATAACTTCTATTCACAATTTCCAATGTTTTTATTTCCAGGGGAAAACTAAGTTTAAAAATGTTGACCGATATATTTCATGACAGAAAAAAATTCAGCAGATTATTATAAAAAATATGAAATAAATACATTTAGTTCATTTTCTCAGTCAATTCAATTTAAAATTATCATCTACATTTATTTAACATGCTAACAAATGTTATCATCTCTTCTTAATTAGAGGGAATTAATACCAGTTCCTGAAGGAACAAAAAGATGCTGTCCAGGTGATGAAAGATGAGCTGTGACAGATATGAAGCCATCTTTTTAAAAGACTAAACCAATAGCCAGAATAAGAAATGAAATTCAACAATAGATTGGTTGTACACAAACAAGTGGACAGAGCAGAATAGAAAGAAGAGGCCGAGGAGAGAGAAAAGAAGAGCAGAGAAGGGGAGGGGATGATAGAGGAAGGCAGAGCACCAAAGCACACAGAAGTAGTCTCTCCCGAAAAGCTAGAAAAATTGTGAGGTGAGGCATAGGATTACTGAACAGAAGAGATTAAACACAAAGCAAAGCAACAACTAAAACAAGCCTCAGGAAACACATGCTCAAATGAGGAGTGAGGAGATATGATCCTTGTCTCATCTATTATTTCACAATAATAATAATGCTGTGGTCAGAGACTTCTGATATCAAAATGCCAGAAATAAGTAAAAGTAATAATATGTACTAATGAGGTTGGTTTCTTGGCTTCTGAACTCAAAAATATGATGCTTACTCCCCACACTTCCATGACCACGATTACAAAGACTACTCTTTATAGTCTGTGTATTATTTTTTTCACCCCAGGTGAAAGTGTAAGGATGAAATAATTGTATTGTTGAGTCATAGGAGAATCATATTTGAACCAAACTTCTTCAAGATAATACACATAATATTTTCTTAAAATTGTGTAAGCAGTCAGGTTGCAAAACACATATTCCAGAGAACATGAGGTTAGGGATATGTGCAAATTAACTTTTTTTTTTTTAAAGACTTGTAACTAATGTGAAACTTCACATTTTTATTTAGTTTGCTTTAAACATTCACTTTCCATGAATAGTCATTTATTTCCAAAGAAACGTTCAAGGTTAAAGCAATAGCTTAGCCATATGTAAAAGGAACAGTCTCATAAAATCATGAACAGGATGATGGGTAAAATTTACTGTAAAGTTCCAGAACCTTGAATCTGTAATTTACTTTTCATAATTGCTGTAGACTACAATTTAGCTGCAATGACTCAGACTCAGTAAATGTTTTAAAAGAAGTTAAATATGCTCCACTTTTTTCATATAAAGGCTATAACATTTAGTCTTAAGCAATCAGTAATGTCTTCTATCTATTTTGAGATCAAGGGCACTAGTTTTATTTCTTTTTCATTAGATATTTTCTTTATTTAGATGTCATATGATATCTACTTTCCCAGTTTCCCCTCTAAAAAAAAAAGAAAAAGTAATAACAATAATAATAATAATAAATCCCTGTTCCGGAAACATTGTCTCCTAGAATAAATATTTGGTGCTATTTGCAAGTCAGTTGAGAAGAAAAATAAATACTGAATAAAAATAAATATTAGAGCTTAGTAGTGGTTTGAAGAAAGTGTTGATGTTAATTTCTGTGGTTCAAATAATGCTAATAGAATATATTCTTATCATAATCATCATAACTGCATAGTCACATTCTTCACTAAATTATGTGGGTTAATGTCACCCTAGAAATTTATTATTAACTCAGAGTCATATCTGAAATAAGCTTTAGAATTTTAAAATAGACAAAAGAAATTATTCAAAGTAAATTATTTTATATGAATTATTCAAAATAATATTCTATTATAAAAAATTACTCAAGCAATTCTAGAGTCTCAGCATCATTCTTTTGACATGCACGTGTATGTAGCCAGATCACTACTTGACAGAGTTTTAGATGTATGACTAGGGAAAGAGGGCCGTTCACATGTAAAACAACAGAAAATTGGCCTAATCAATTTTGCATTTCTGAAATCAGGTAAATTCTAAAGACAGGAAATGAGGGGATATTAAGCTGAAACAAATGATGAGACAGAGAATATTGAACATTAGCCTTATTATGCATAGCATCTACTCTGTTATCTAACAGCTGCTAGAGATTCAGTTTTCTCTGACTTTACCATGATACAATGATGGGGATAATTTGCTATTGTAATATTATTCAATATTTAATATTTATTATATTCAATTATTATATTATTAATATTGGAATATTATCTGAGGAAGTAAAAGAACAACCTGATCTTTTCAGTGTGTTGTAATTTATATCTTTTGAGAGTTGCTTTTAGAGGAATGTTTAGTTCTATTTAGACATGTTTAGCTACTCTGAAAATAAAAATATATCTACCTAGTACAATTCCTATTTTCTCTCACATTACAGTTCAACACCATGTAGTAATATTTCACCATTATAGTTATGCTTTCTGGGATGTCAGAGGGAAAAGCCTTGTTAGGGACACACATTGATATAGACACAGGGACAAATTCATAAGACAGTATTCATGCACACACAGTTTCATGCTATACAAAACACAGGAAATGGTGGAAGATCCAGGGAGACAAAGAATTCAGAGTAGAGAATTCAAATCTGGACTGTTCTTATTTAAATTGCTCCAAGGGAAAGTGTATCTTATTTCTATAATTTTTAAAAAAATTTAATGGTTATTTTATTTATTTGCATTTTCAAATGTTATCCCCCTTCCTGGTTTTCCCCTTCTGCAAGCTCCCTATCTCCTCCCACACTTCTATGAGGGTGCTTCTCTACTCACCCACCCACTCCCTTCTCACCACCCTAGCATTCCCCTATGCTGAGGCATCAAGCCTTCACAGGACCAAGGACCTCCCCTCCCATTGATGCCAGATAACGCAGTCCTCTGCTACATATGCAGCTGGGGTCATGGATCCCTCCATGTGTAATACATCCTTCTAAACCTCCATGTTTCTTCATTCTTCATCTGTAAATATGAGCATAATGATTTTATTAGCATATTCCTATCCACATGTTCTTGTGAAGAGTTTTATACATGTACTTAGTTGTATGTATAGTTAGGGGCTTGAATATGAAAGTCATGTTTTGAAACTTGGTCAGTGATGTGATATTCAGAAGTGGGGCTTTGCTGTGGGCCAGCCAGTCTGGGCCTCCCTCAACCTGAGGGGAAACAGGGTCCTAGTCAGGTCACAAGGCGTAGGCGAAGAAATAATGGTAGAGACGACATATAGAAGTGCAGAATCTGAATGTATTTCTCAAAAATGGCATCAGACTTTTACAGTCATTACAAAAGAGAAATGAAAAATCTGGCAGCTCAGCAGTCAAGGTACCTCTGAGGTCACCTGAAACACTCTGGGTCTAAAGCAGCCACCTCTTCTGGACAGGCGTTGCACCTCCCGGGCCAGAGTGCTCTGGGCCCAGGGGGCGGGGGCTGTGGAATCCATGAGGCTCAAAGCTTGTATGCCAAATCTTGAATCGAATTTATGAGTAAGTCTATGCACAAAGTGAGAACCAGGATTATATAGTATACAGAAAACAGAGCAGATGACAAAAGTCACGTAGGCACATCAAGGTCAGTAAGATCAGACAGCAAGACACAAGTCATGTAGGCAAGTGACAGTCACATCAAGGTTGGTAAGATCAGGTATCCAGATACAAACTGAAAGAGCAATGGTGCCCTTCCTGCTGGGGCTATCTTGGCAGTCCCAAGCTAATTTTCTGGATCTGTTGGAGACAAGCACCAGGAAGTCCCAATCTAGCAGTTTCTGAAAATGCCCTTAAGTGAGGGAAGCCCTTCAATTACTCTCTGGTACGTAAAACAATTCTGTCTTCTGTGGGACTGCTCTGAGAATTCTAACTATGTTTACTGTTAGCAATAGTGCCTGACTTCTGTTGCTAACTCTGAGGACACTCTGTCTGATAAGGCATCTTCATTGAGAGAAATTCCAAGCTAACAACAGCTTGGTAATAAATTAGGATATATTGGAATGCCGTGCTGACCAGGGAACAATGTTTAATCTTAGTTTTAACTGTTTACGAATCACTTTTTGGGTCACCTTTATGCCTGAATAAGAAGGCATGTTGAGTATTGGAAAGACTAATCTGGAACATGTCTGAGTTAGGAGATGCCAGTGACTGACTGAATACCCAGGAGACAAACTCCCTTTGAAGTCATACACCACTGGTTCGTGATTAGGCCTTCAAGCCTGACAACTTAGACTTTACTGGAGTAGACGAGTGGGCATGGCAGGGCTTTTTGTAAATCATTGGCTCAAGGGAGCTTTGACCTAATCAAAAGATTGATTTATTGATTAACTTGAAATTTGATGGTATTGAGAGATGACAGAAACAAGGAGGAAGTGAGTTACTGGAGTCTTTCATTTAAAATGTCTGAGTTGTATTCACATTCTAGTAAGCAATAGTACTTATAGTTTGTATTCAGTCATATGAACAAGCAACACTGAATGTGTTAGACATTACACATATTCTTATTATAAGTTAGTGGACATTTTTATCATTTCTTTTTTGTGGGGCTACTATAAACAATTCTACCATGATCATGGTTGTACTCTTGAAAGGAATATCTTGTCTCTGGTCCTTTTCCTCTCTCTCTCTCTCTCTCTCTCTCTCTCTCTCTCTCTCTCTCTCTCTCTCTCTCTCTCTCTCTCTCTCTCTCTCTCTCACACACACACACACACACACACACATCTACCTCCCATTTCCATTAAGCTCAAGCCTGTATTTTCCAAAAACTGCCTTCCAAATCTGGTTTTGCTTTTTTGTTGGTGTTTGTATGTTTGTTTCCCACGAAATCAACCAGGGAACTCTGTATGAACCTAGGTTTAGAGATATTTACTGGGGAGTAGTAGACTTTTCAGTGGGTATACAACTGTATACAATTACTCAATCCATCAGTAGTCTAAGTTCATTAGAAAGGGTATTGTTTCATGAACACTGCATCCAGAATTGACTGTTGATATGTCTAGAGACATTTGTATACCCATTTCATATAATGCAGTTTTTGTGAAACCATAACTGCATATTGAGTTTGTCTTATCCAGAGGAATTATTTCACTATCCTTCTCCCTGTATTCTCATTCTTTTATTATTTCTGCACTTTCTTTCATGATGATTTCTGATCTTAAAATGAGTGGCGTAATGTTTAGAACTGAGCACGCACACTTTCCCACTCATTAGCAGCAATTTAAGCAGCCATTGTTTCTTTATTCACTGATAGTAAATGCAAAGAGAGGTTTATTTGATTGAGTCCAGGAGTAATATTTGTCTATAGATATAAACATAAATATTTAGAGGGCAACATGGAACCAAGAAACTTGACCTAGACAACAGTACTAATTTCTCCTCTTACAATACTAAGTTCTCCTATAGGTCCAAAGATCTACTAAAGCTGGATTTTGACCAAGTTTCCTGTACTCTGTATTAATTCCTTCTGAGGAGAAAGTGTTCCTCCAATATAATCACAGATCAGTTGGTTACTCCCATATTAGTTGTACCCCCATTTGTAGGTTGGCATATCTTGCCTCACAGGTTGGTATGGTGGATACTAGATTTCATGCTTGGATAAGGCTATTGATACAACTATTCCTTCAGCAGCCTTTGCAATACTTTCTGGCACCAAGAAAGCTAGCCAGCAGGGAGGAAGCTTTCAGATCAGGTCTAGCTTAATTTCTGTGTATTGTAAAATCAAAGTGAACAGTAGTTCCAGCAATAGGGACATTGCAAGTAGTTCTAGTGGGCAATCAAGAATGGTATAAGGACACCATATCTTTTGGGGACCTGAGGCCTTCAAGTCCAAAACTTGTATGGAAAACTACAATACCTGGCACTGATGATGCACTGTGCTATCCCTGGATAATCTAAATATGCAAGATCTCTGCCTTGTAAATATCTATTAAATTTTCCATTTTAATAGGCATGCAAAGTAATAAGATTTCATATTTTTTATTTAAAGTATATTTAATTTGGGTTAACTGTCCTCTCCCCTTCATTGTCCTCATTTGTCCACTCCTATTCTACACAAATCTTCTAGTGCCTCAAATTACCTTTCTCTGCTTACAAAATTGTTTATATTTAATTTGTTTTTTAATATACATTTTAGAATTATCTAGTGACTTTTGTCCTTTTGGTTGTGAGACTTAGCCTTTAACAGGTAAGTCATCCCTTCAGCCCTCATTTTGTGATGTATTTTAAAAGTTTGTATGATTGATATAGGCCTAATTTAGAGATTTGATACTTTAATAATAAACTTTAATAATAAACATCATTCAATCTATCAGCATAGAATATCTTATTGCTTTTCTCACAAGAATTTTCAAGTAATTTAGTATGAAAATTCTCTATGTGCCTTACTATATTTACATTGAGGATTTAATTATATAGATCTATAGTCTCTTTCTCTATTTTTCTCTTGTTTTTCTTTAATGATGGGGCTAATGGCTTTTAAGATTTCTACAAATTAAAATCCACTAAACTTTTCAAGATAAACTGTTTCATTGTTGGTTAGCTTAAGTATAGTAATCTTAAAAATTATCCATTACACTATGTGTCTTGGTTTAAATGAGAGGTACCTCCTACTCTAGGGCATCTGAATGCTTTCTCCACAGTTGGTGGTGCTGTTTGGGTAGATTTAGGAGGCATGGTCTTGATAGAGAATGTTCATCACCTGGGGAGGGTTTGGAGGGGTTAGTATTATTTGGAGGTACTCCTTGCTTCCTGATTGCAATGCAAGGTGTGAACACTCAGATTTTCTCTAGCTGCTTCCTGCCACAATTTCTTGCAAAACAGACTCTTGAATTGGAACTCTGGTTCAATCCCATTGTAACAATAAGCTGAATAAAGGTTTTCTTTTGTAAGTTGCTTTGACTGTAGTGTTTTATATCAATAGAAAAGTAACTATAACAACATCCTTCTTTTATTTACATCATCTCTGCTACATTTTGTTAGAGAACATTTAATATCCTTTATATATGATAAGTTCTTTAAACATTTGAAGATGTAGTGAAAAATAAAATAAATTCAGCCTTTTAAACTCCATGTGTAAAAGACAAAGATAGACATAGGTTTCTGAAGCCAATTTAATATACAAATAAATCTGGGTTAGTTCAGGCTACACAGAGAAACCCTATCTCAATAAATAATAATAATTATTTTAAGTTGTTTTAATTGTTTTAAATATCAAAATGAAGTTGGTTATAATTTGGTGGTTATAATGGTATTACAAATCCTCTGAGAAGTCAAAGTAGAACAGTCCTAAAAAAAAAGGCTACTAAATTGAATCGATCTATACCTTTGATGATTTCAGGTTGCTGGACCAAGAATGTGCTATTTGGGGAGAGAAGCTTTGTATTTATGTTAATAAAAAGAAAAAGAAAAAGAAAAGAAAGCTTTAGATTCCTTCCAAAATAATATAAATTAGACATGATAGACGAAGGACCCCACACACAAAGGTCTTGACTACAGAAAAGAAAAACATTTTCAAGAAGACCAAGCAAGACAAGTAACATAATTTGCTGATCCTTCTACATAGAAACAGCCCTAAAATTGGCCGAGATTTTACTTTACCTATACATAGCCAATAAGTCTTGTTGGTAATAGTGTCCTCAAAATTCATCATGCCATCCTTCTTTATGACCTAAATGAAGAATTATTACAATTTGGTTATTGATCCAATTAACTCATGAAAAGACACTTGTCTTTTACCTGCTCAAAGAACAAAAATTTATCCTAAACTGAACTGTATACCTCATACAATCCATACAAATACTTCATAAAAATAAATATAGGTTATAAAGTTATATATTACAACATAAAATAACAAAAGGACAGCTCTGACAAAATTCACCCTTACGGATGCTAAAATTACTTGTGGTTCCAGCTCTCTGCCTGATCCTCCTACCTCAACTGATGCTGTTTCCTGAGACTTGTTTCCAGAACAGCTTCAGGAATAACTGCTAATCCCCTATGACCTCAGTTCATCCAATCTTTCAGGTAGTTCCAGTCAAGACTTCAGTTAAGCCATAACCTTTCTCAAAATACAGAAATTCAACAACAAATGCTTCCATTAACTTTCTTAAGACTAACCATATTTTTCTAAGTTTTTTTACTCCACCAAAAGAATTTTTTTGCCTCAATTCATAAGAAAACAATCATAAAAATTTGTAGTCCAACCTTTAGGTTAGGGTGTCTAGCTTCAACTATTTTATGAATTATAAATGTGTTGTCATTTCAAGAAGTAGTTTATAAATAATTATAGTTTTTAGGGAGAAATCTAAATAGAAAACTTAGACTCAGGGATTTCTATCTTTTCTTTCCTCTTTTCTATCCTTCTTTTCAACTAAAAGGAAAGGAATTAAAAAGAAAAAGTGGGATATAGTAATATCATACAATTTATACAAATAGGGGTAGGTTATTTAGTGAAACTCATGGTCATATTAGATTCTAATTTAGTTCATTACAATGAAGTGTTTTCAAGGTTATTCAAATAGTGAATAGCTAAAAATGATCAATATTTGAAAATTCAGTTATACTATATACAGATAGATGTTCTTCAAAAGCATCACAGATCTACCAAAATATGACATTTAATATTATTTCACTATTAAACAATCTTTTTGTTTGTTTGTTTTTGAGACATGGTTTCTCTGTGTAGCCCTGGCTGTCCTTGAAACCACTCAGTAGACCAGGCTGGCTTTGAACTCAGAAATCTGCCTGCCTCTGCCTCCCAAGTGCTAGGATTAAAGGCATGCACCACCACTGCCCAACATTAAACAATCTTTTGACTACAAGACATATTTGCTTCTGACAGTACCCAATTCTACTTCAAAGAAAATATTGAACATCAATATGTCTAGCTGGAGTTGGCTTAATTGTTGCAAGGTAGCCACTGGCAAGAAACGCCCTAATTTCATCTGCTGACAGGACAAATAGGCACAGGCTAGTCAACTACTAAGCTCTGCCAAGATGGTGTAAGCTAGTCCTTCATAATTCCTGCTTCACTTGTTTCATTCATGACATGAGATACAAAGCTAAATCAAGGGAAATGAACAAAACTTATTGGGAGAAAGGGGTCTGTCAGATGTTCTGGGCCAAAAGGCTAAAGATAGATGCTTCAACATTATAGGAATATTGGAGACTGTACTGGCAGTCAGCTCTCTTTGCCAATTGTTCAAATTTTGGAAGCTACATTCCTGCATACTCTAATATATATTACTTCTTAAATCTCTGATGCAGTTGAAGACTAGATAGTCATAGTCTCACAATTAAATCTAAGTTGTTTAACATCAAAGTTGTTCTAGATTTAAAAGGATGATTTTAAGATGGTAATACAAGTTTAAATTCAAACATAATTTAGGTACAGAATTGCAACTCATTAAATTAGAATAAATGATAAGATATTTTATCTAAATTAAGAATTATAGTAGACTAGATATTAGATGATCTAAGTTTACCTCACACCTTATCATTTACATAATTATTATAATTATGTTCAATTAATTTCTGAGAGAAAGAGCCTTTTATTAGACTAAGAAGGGAATTGTTGAGGTTTTTGTCTTTTACTGTCATTGTAATGCTAAATGTGAGCCACCAAGATGTGGAGTCTGCATATAATCCCTGGGACTCTACCCTTAAGTTAATTCTGATTGGTGAATAATGATGCTGACAGCCAATAGCTGGATAGAAGAGACATAAGTGGGTTTGAGTTTTCTCAGGCTTGCAGAAGGAGGAAGTACAGAAGGAGCCACCTTGGAAGAAGAATGTACAGGAGTTAGAAGGAGAGTCACAACTGGCTAATAGCCAAGTGAATTGCCACAGAGGGCTGCTCAGTTGGGTTAAGAGTAGCCCAGATGGAACAATGGAACATAGTAAGTGATAACTTGGGGTTATCAAAAGTAGGGTCTAACAACATGGAGAGTAGGCAGCTACCCAGCCCTTGTGATGCCTAAGATATATTTAAATATATAAAGGCTGTGTGTTTCTTTCATCTGGGAATATAAACGATCTAAGGTGGAAAAGAAACTTCATGCTGAGGTTTTCAATATTTTTTACTACATGAAGATATTTTATGTCTAATCAATCAAAGTTTCTACACACAGGAATTAAATGTTATTCTCAAAATTATTCTGCATTAAAGGGTCATTTTATAATGTTCAAATTTTATTATTAATATCAAAAGTTATCTAAGCAATATTACATTTCCTATTTCTATCCAATCACACATACATCTAAATTAGTTCTCAGTCTTTCATCTTCTTTGACATTTAATCAGTGCTATCTTACTACCATACTCTTCCCTATAATTTTACTCTATGATGAGCAATAAACTAAATTGCTACTTAAAAGTGCAGGTGTTACCAGTGTAGAGGAAACATGGTAATTTTCTAAACTTTGATTTTCTTTCCCACTTATGTCTTTAATTCCAGTATGGAGTGAAGGTTTGTGACTGTACATACAAAGTAGATATATAATAGTAATAATAATAATTGTATAATGAAAAAATGGAAATAAGAAGGAACACAGAGTTTGGAAAATATGAGATCAGCTTAAAAATGCACAATTTGAATATCATAGTAAAAACATGTCATATTCAAAGTCACAATTACTTCAAACTTCTTGTTTCTTTAAATCTTATCTATTTACTTTACATCCCAATGTCAGCTGCCCCCTCTCCTCCCAGTACCCCCTCATGTAGATTCTTTGCCTATTCCTCTCTCCGCATCTCTACATACACTATCATCCCCTGCCACTGGCACATCAAAGTCACTGCAGTACTAGCCACATCTTCTCCCACTGAGACCAGAAAAGGCAGGCTTTCTAGGGAAACAGGATCCACAGGCAGACAACCAAGCAGGGATATCCCTGGTTCCAGTTGTTGGGAGACCCAATAAACACCAAGCGGCACATCACATATGTGCAGGGGGCTTAGATCGAGCTGCTGCTCACTCTTTGGTTGGTGTTTTAGTATCTAGGAGCCCACAAGGGTCCTAGTTAGTTGACTCTGTTGGTCTTCCTGTGGATTCCCTGTCTTGTTTGTGTCACTCAATCCTTCCCACAACTGTTCTGTAAGACTCCCCACTCCATCTAATATTTGGCTATGTGTCTTTGCGTGTTTCCATTGGCTACCACGTGGAGTCTCTCAGAAGCACTGTTTTGCTAGGCTCCTATCTGCAAGTAACATCACAGAGTATTATTAATAGTGTCTAGGAGTGCTTCTTGCCAATAAGATGGTTCTCAATTTGGGACTGTAATGAAGTAATGAAATTAATTGATATTATGAATCAAATGTAATTAACAGAAATCTACAAAGCACTTCACCCAGCCACACAAGAATATACCTTCTTTGCAGCAGCTCACAGAATCTTCTCCAAAATTGATGACCATATCGTCAGTTACAAAGCAAGCCTAAACAGAAACAAGAAGATTGAAATCACCCCTTACACCCTATCAGATCACAGTGGGTTAAAGTTGGACTTCAACAACAACAGAAACAGCAGAAAGACTATGTAATCATCGAAACTGAACAACTCTCTACTAAATGATCACTAGGTCAGGAAAGAAATAAAAAAGAAATTAACGACTTTCTAGAATTTAATAAAAGTGAGACCACAACATGCCCAGTTTTGTGGGACACAATGAAATTAGTGTTTATAAGAAAGTTCATAGCACTAAGTGCCTTCATAAAGAAATTGGAGAATTCTCATATCAATGCATTAAAAGTATAATTGAAAAGTCTAGGAGAAATAAAAAGGAAACACATCCAAGAGCAATAGAGGGAAGGAAATAATCAATTCAAGGCTGAGATCAATCAGTTAGATAAAAAGAAAATACAAAGTTTCAACAAAAGCAAGAACTGGTTCTTTAAGAAAATAAACAAGATAGACAAATCCTTAGCCAATTTAATGAAAAGGCAGAGAGACAGTACCAAATAAGCAAACTCAGATATGAAAAGGGAGACATAACAACAGGAACTGAGAAAATGCAAAGAATGATTAGTTAAAAAAAAAAAAACCTGTATTACACAAAAATTCAGAAGTCTAAATGAAATAGTTTTCTAGATACATACCAATTACCAAAGCTAAATTAGTATCAGGAAGCCTATCTGAATAGTCCTTCAACTCCTAAAGAAACAGAACCAGCCATTAAAATCTCCCAACCAAAACTACAAAGCCCAGGGCCAGATGGTTTTAGTGTAGAATTCTACCAGACTTTCAATGAAGAATACTACAATAATCTTCAAACTATCCCACAAAATAGAAACAGAAGGAACATTGTCAAACTCATTCTGTGAGGCCACAATCACCCTCATACCTAAACTGCACAAAGCCAAAATATACAATTTCAAATGGAGAGCATCTTCAATAAATGATGCTGGTTTAACTGTATGTCTGCATGTAGAAGAATGGAAATACATCTATATTTATCACCTGAACAAACTCAAGTCCAAGTAGATCAAAGACCTCAACATAAAACCAGACACACTAAATTTAATAGAACAAAAAGTGAGGAATAGCTCTGAACTTATTGATACAGAAGACAACTTTCTGAATAAAATACCAATGGCTCAGGTACTAAGATCAACAATAAGTTCATGAAATTTAAAAGTTTCTGTAAGTCAAAGGGCATTGTCAATATGACACAATGGCATCCTACAGATTGGGAAAAGATCTTCACCAACCTACATCTTACAGGGGGCTAACATCCAAAATATAAAGAACTCTAGAATTTATACACCAACAAACCCAATAACTCAATTTAAAAATGAGGTAGAGAACTAAACAGAAATTTCAACAGAGGAATCTCAAATGACCAAGAAACATTTAAAGAAATGTTCAACAACCTTGGTTATTAAGGAAATTCAGATAAAAATGATTCCACCTTATATGCATCAGAATGGCTAAGATAAAAATCTATAAGGACAGCACATGCTGGGGAGGATGTGGAGTCAGGGGAACACTCCTTCATTGCTGGTGGGATTGAAAAATTGTACAACCACTCTGGTAATAATTTTTGCTGTTTCTCAGAAAATTGGGACTATTTCTACCCTCAAGACCCATCTATAACCTCCTAGGCATATACCCAAAAGATGTTCCACCATCCCAAAGTACACTTGCTCAACTACGTTCATAGCAGCTTTATTCGTAATAGTTGAAATTCACACACACACATACACACACACACACACACACACGCACACACACACACAAAGAGACTCATTCATTAGTAAAGTATATAAAATATGTTTAAATTATTTTTTCTATTGTTTTCAGTAATACTTTGATAATTTTATCTAATACGTTTTGATTATATTCATCATATTGTCACTCATTCCATATCTATCCCCACTTTCCAAACTGACCAACTGGCTCCTATTTGACTTTTAAATGATGAACACCAGTTAATTCTGATCGCACAGTCTTGAGCATTTGACCTTCAGTGGATGGTCTTCAACATCCCAGAGACCATATTATTACAGAAAACTGACTCTTCCTCTTCTGGTAGCTGTCAATTGTCAATATCTTCTTAGTTAGTGGTGAAACTTTATATTTACCTCTTGTATCTTGTTGAAATTTTCTCTGGCTTCCATTTGTACCAGTCTTTTTCATGATGTCTCAAAAGGTGGGAATTCATATGTGAAACTTTCCTGACGTTCCTTGAAGTCGTCTTCCACATCTTCTGCTTATTTTGAGGATAATGTTCAATAAATATACATTTCACTTAAGGCTTAGAATTCCACAGTTTCTTATTTTCTGCAACTGGTAAGTCTTATATCTATGTGTTAATCATAATCTACTGCCAATAGAATTTATTATCAAAGGTAACTACTGAGGTGTATGAATAATTAGCTTATATAGTTAAGTAGGCAGAAGAATATGCAATTAACCAGACAGAAGAATCCTGTCAGGAGCCCACAAGTAGAAGCTAATAACTAACAGGTGATCTTTCTGAAATGGGTCTGCCTTGGATAAAACTTAAACAGATTTTCTCTAGAAGGCAAAGCCCATGAGAAATCCATTTCAATTAAGATACTTGCTATTCATATGCTATTTCTGTTA
This sequence comes from Mastomys coucha, assembly GCF_008632895.1. Classification (NCBI taxonomy): domain Eukaryota; kingdom Metazoa; phylum Chordata; class Mammalia; order Rodentia; family Muridae; genus Mastomys; species Mastomys coucha. The sequence continues at coordinate 66,327,058 of NW_022196914.1, read as the reverse complement.
TTATTAAATATATATGTATATATGTACATTAGGTATTAGCTCCCCCTTTTGAGCAGATTTCTACAGAACAATGAAGGTGTACTGTCTTATAGTAATGCTAGGTAGATAAATAAATGATATCTTAATTCTTAATGTTGTCTTGTAAGAATTCCTAAAATTATAGTAATTATTAAGCTCTTTTATAATACACTGGTATTAAATCCTTTCTGATAGTCAAACTGCAATGAGAACTCTGCCAGTCTTTAGTGTCATGAGTAATTGCTTTTGAGATAGCAAGCAGACATGTACTATTCAGAGCACATTCCAAAAGACTGTAAAACCATTAACCAAAGATCATAAGAAGGAAACTATCAATTTACTATAGGTGCTAGGGCAGAAGATAAAATACTGATTGAGATTATCTCTACAAAATTTCGCTAATACTGTAGTCAGAAAAGTTGTGTTTTTTTTAACTCCTCTTGAGCCTGAAAAGCTGGTGACAGGTGATGTATGTTTAGCCAGATAATTACTCCTAATGGATATGCATGTGAATACTCTCTGTTGTAAACTTTGTATTTGATTTATGATTTGAATTTCTGGGTAAACTGTGATTAACTTTTTACCATGTATTCTGAAAGATTTATACGTGCTGAGGACAAAAGGAGAACATTTCACTATCTCATTTTTTCTTAGACACCTTTCCCCCCTTTTTTACAAGCTCTTTCCCCACTTTTTTGGTGTGTTTTCATAGGAAATTTTTAGAACTTAGAAATAAATGGTAAAATCACTTTTCAATGTGTGCCCTTTTCTTCCTGGGACTTCAAGTAGCAGGCTAACATTAGAGCTGAATAGTTCCTTTGGAGATAAAACAAAGAATAGTTTACTTAATCTCCTGCTCTTTTAGGATGAGGTGCTAAATAGCTTCTCACCTCAGAGGAACTCAGAAGTAGGTCATCCTCCGGACTAAATCTAATTTACTAGTCATTTAAATCTAAGTGACTTAGATTTAAGACAGGTAAAGGTTTTATTATTATACAACAACCCCAAATATCTCTTAAGACCAAGTCTTTCCTCCACAGACACTTGTTCCCTTCCACTGCCTCAAGAGGAGCCAAGAATAAGAAAGAAGAACCACCAGGGCTGGCCCATGGCAGGATCCTATACTGCACTGAGCCTCTTGGTCTTGGTACTACACTGTATCAAATATTTCAGTGTACATACTACCCTTTTCCATGGGGAAAATATTGAAATCAAGAATTATAACTGATTATCCATGATTTTAATAAGAACAACATCTGCCACATGATAGTTACTGATCATTTTATTTGCTTGTGTCTAGACTTTGGAGGCAGTGGGTATGGGACCCTCTAATGCTCCTTCCTTTTAAAACCTTTGAGATAAGGTGGACAAAGTAAATCATAACACGAACTCTAAAGTAGAGATGAGTTTGCTTCAATTTTAAAACCCTGTTAGAAGCAAAACATGTTTAATAACATCTTTGCTAAACACACACTTAGATAATTAAAATAGTATTAGGCAAAAAATTAAGCTCTATTGAATTTGTTATCAATATTGCTTTAGATATGTTAGAATGTTATATTTTAAAGGCTGAATAGAAATCATTTTCTAGTATTTTCCTCACAACTAAAATAAAGTCTTACTTTAAAATAAAGTTTTACTTTATTTTAGTATGAAGCCATAAAATTGAATTCAATTCATTTAAACATAAATACATTTCCAGCTACTAGTAAAAAGACATCAAAGTATTAAGCCAGACTTGGGAGAAAATGGAAGGAAGCTCTCTGTGAGTTCAAGGCCAGCAGAGTTTGTGTAGCAAAGACCAATGACTACACTGAAAAGCCTTTATGTTACTTTTAAAAATGAAAGAAAAGGTATATTAATAACTTGCTTCAATGCCTGAAGTAAAAGAAAATGAAAATTTCAAAATGTTTGAGCTGCCATTCTCTTCTCTACTGTAGCATAATTTTTTCAGTAGCTGATAAATTCCTCTAAGGCTGGTATTGTGTCAATGGTCTGGGACCTATAATTTCACTGAATCATTATAAAACTCTTAGTTATTTATTCTGGTTTATAGAAATATTCTTTAAATATTGATGTAATTTTGTTGTCATAATAATTTAAAAGGCGGCCATGATCATCCCTGTTTAGCAAGAAGTAACTGAATGGATCAAGGTCAACAAATAAAATTGCTTAATTGGATTCAAGTCCAACCTTAGTTCTAGAAACTTTTGAATTCTACTCATCCATATGATGCTTCCATTAATTGATCTTATATTAGATCACAGAATGTGTCCATGACATAGGCAGATAAATAGACAATATAGAAAAACTTTTGCTTTCACTGAATGGAAGGGAAGGCATTTGTGTTAGACGTTTTGGTTTTTATCACTATGACCAAATACCTAACAGAACAACTTAAATGAGAAAAAAATTAATTCATGGTTTCTGAGACTTCCACCCATGGCTGTTTGCCCCTATGCTTAGGTAAAGTATCATGTCAGTGGAAATATATAGCAGAGGAGCTTCTTTGTGATGTAAAGGAATCAGAGAAAAAGATGGTATGCTAACATTTAACTAACATTTTCCCCTTATGTATTGTCCAGGCCCATTGCCCATGCAATGGTATTGTCCACATACAGAGTGTTTCACCTTCAGTCAGTCTTCTCTACAATTTCCCTTTCAGATTTATCCAGAAGTGTTCACATCAATCCTCAAGGCACTTTCAACCCATTAAAATTACCAATCAAAACACAATAGTATCCATTGCTTTTATTAAATGGAGTGGAAGCAATGGGACTAGGCTGACCAAAGGCAAACTCAGACTCTCTTCTCCAAGTTGGTTCTGTAATCACTTGAAAGGAGAACAAAGAGACTTTATCGAGGTATATAAAGATGTATATGGTAGAGAGAGAATGGCTAAAACTGAGGAAGGGTGAAGGGTTATAGTATTCCAGGAAAGAGATTCCACAGGGTGACAACTTGTCAGACCACCTTCTAGGACAGGACTGCAACCCAGACAATGATGGATCTATAATGGTCAGGATTGGACCTTGACTGGGAGACTGGGATTGTTTAGGAATATATAAATCTCATCATCCATTTAAACGTCAAATTCATTGCAAGCCCCTGAATGTGTGGCCACATTGAATACATTCTTATATATGCTTTTCACTATTAATTTGTCTTTTTAATCAACTTATCAGAAATGTTTGACTGCACTTGGTTTGTTAGGGCTGCCAGGGTTACAAGCTGAGTCTAAGACCAGTAACAGTGGTGGCTCATGAATCTGGCTGTGAGAAGCAGATGACCCACCAGATCCATACATGGGTCTAGAGATAAGCTGTGCTTTGAAGGGAGAAAGGACATGCCATCAGGAATTGCTTCATTGTGTGGTAAAACAATTGATTAAAACAAGTACCACTAACAGAAAACTTTTGTATTTTAAGCATGACTTGCTGGGCATTGTTCTAGTAAATTTATTTACCTAAGTACCTTTCAACTCATCCAAGGGTCTGAGTGAGACAAAAAAAGAGCACTTCATTTCCATTTGAAGGATGAAAATACTGAGGTACAGAAAGCATAAGCAGCTTGCCAAAAGACAAGTAAATGTGGAGTTTGCAGCCAGGCTCTCAAGCTACAAAGTACTTGCAGGAAACTATGGTAGAACATTGTGTCACGAGCACAGCCACCTGCTGTGGCAGCCATGTGCAGATATTCTGTACTGTGTTTTCAGCGTGGTTAAGTTGAAGTAAAAGTGGCTGCACTTTACTGTTGATATGGATAAATAGAGACAGGAGCGCTGAGTCTGTGAAGGGTCTAGGAGCAAGAGGCATATCCTGCCATACACCAATTGTTATCTCCCTTTAAGTATGGGGAAGTGCAAGGACGCAACAGAAACAGCTTTCATCGCATATCAAAATGTGACACTTAGGGGTATGAGAATGGATTAAGCTATTAACGCCAACTCTCTTAGATTGATAACACCTCGTTTTTAGTTTAAAACTGGCTCTGCGTATTTCAGAATCTTTTCAGCCTCTAATTTGCTTGGGACTAAATTCAAGCCCCACAAATCTTGATTGGCTCTATTTGCCAGTGAGTTTAACTGCGTGCACAAGGAGGCCACTTAAAGCATCAAGAGTAGGTATGCAGCTAATTATACTTGTGAGTTGCTAACAAGAACAGGGAGTGCAGAAAGAGAGACAACTTTTGGATAGGAAGCATTTGCTCTGAGATCTGTGGCTTCAGTCCATTCCCTGATGAAGTCTCTAAATATTTCATCGAAATGTATTAGTCCACTGCAAAGTTTATTGTTTAGTTTTCCATGTCAAGAAAGTAGAAGATATTCCTTAATTATATAAATCTAATTGAGAAAATTGCAAAAACTATTTGGGAAGTAGAATAACGTTTATGCATGGGGAAACTGTGATCTCAGAATGTATATGTACTTTTAGTTGTATGCAATATATTTCAAATAAATGTAAAAGAAAAAATAAAATGAAATGAAATTTCACTACGTACCATAAAGGGTGAATGAGTCAACTCAGGTTATACAAGTTAATGACATCTTATATAGTGTTACCTACTGAAAAAATGTCTGTGTATGACAATCATAACCATCCACTTTCAAAAATGAGTGATCACTCACTCAAAGCATAGGCAGATTAAATGAAGTTTTAAATTTTTATGACTAAACCCTAGAGCTGTGTGCTAGATAACTGCTAATTACCTTACCAATGCTAGCCCAGTCTCTTAGTGGTCTGATCTACATTGTTTAGTTTGACAAGAAAAGGTAAAAATAAATCCCATTAATATTATATGTAATAATATACTGACAAAACCAGAGTAATTTTGAAAAATATTAAATAACTATGAGATTTAACAAGGTAAACCAATACATAGTAGCAATTTGTGAGGAAATTTATAGATTATTTTTAGATTAGTTATTGTAATTAGGAAGCACAATGAATAGGAAGATAACAGAAAATCCCTAGGAAATTCCATGCAGCATCTGAATTGAGAGGAATAAAAAGTTACTTAGGCATACGAAGTTTAGTGTAGGCTTATAAAAGTTGTCTATCTCCCTGGCTCAGTGATTTTGCTTAATTGCCAATTATTATATGAACTAAATTGAGATTAGTCATTATTCTAATTTAAATACTATCAACTGAAATTGCAATTAAACATTTTTTTCCTTCAAAGAAATTAAATTTTATTTTTATTTTCTTTGGGGGGAGTTTATTTATTTTTTATTTTTTCTTAGATATTTTCTTTATTTACATTTCAAATGATATCTCCTTTCCCAGTTTCCCCTCTGGGGAAAAAACTGTTCCCTCCCCCTCCCCCTGCTCACCAACCTACCTTCTCCCACTTCCTGGCCATTGTATTCCCCTACACTGGGGCATAGAACCTTTATAGGACCAAGGGCCTCTCCTCCCATTGATGAACTACTACGCCATCCTCTGCTACATATGCACCTGGAGCTATGAGTCCCACCATGAGTACTCTTTAATTGGTGATTTAGTCCCTGGGAGCTCTAAGGGTACTAGTTAGTTCATATTGTTGTTCCTCGTATGGGGCTGCAAACCCCTTTAGCTCCTTGGGTCCTTTCTCTAGCTCCTTCATTGGGGACTCTGTGCTCAGTCCAATGGATGGCTGTGAGCCTCTACTTCTGTATTAGTCAGGCACTGTCAGAGCCTCACAGGAAACAGCTATATCAGGCTCCTGTCAACCAGCACTTGCTGCCTATCCACAATAGCTTCTGGGTTTGGTGACTGAATATGGCAAGGATTCCCAGGTGGAGAAGTCTCTGGATTGTTCTTCCTTCAGTCTCTGCTCCATATTTTGTCTCTGCAATTCCTTCCATGGGTATTTTGTTCCCATTTGACAGCACACCTTAAGGCGCTAGAACAAAAAGAAGCAAATTCACCCAAGAGGAGTCAAAGGCAGCAAATAATCAAACTCAGGGCTGAAATCAACCAAATAGAAACAAAAAGAACTATACAAAGAATCAACCAAACCAGGAGCTGGTTCTTTGAGAAAATCAACAAAATAGATAAACCCTTAGCCAGATTAACTAGAGGGCACAGAGACAGTATCCTAATCAACAAGATATAAATGAATAGAGAGACATAACAACAGACACTGAGGAAATCCAAAAAATCATGAGGTCCTACTACAAAATCGTATACTAAGCAAAACTGGAAAACCTGGATGAAATGGACAATTTTCTAGATAGGTACCAGGTATGAAATTAAATCAAGATCAGATAAATGGTCTAAACTGTCACATCTCTGCTATTGAAATAGAAACAGTCATTAATAGTCTCCCAACCAAAAGAAACCCAGGACCAGATGGGTTTAGTGCAGATTTTTATCAGACTTTCAAAGAAGACCTAATACCAATACTCCTCAAACTATTTCACAAAATAGAAACAGAAGGTACTCTACACAATTCGTTCTATGAAGCCACAATTACTTTTATACCTAAAACACAGAAAGACCTAACAAAGAAAGAAAACTTCAGACCAATTTCCCTTATGAATATCGATGCAAAAATTCTCAATAAAATTCTTGCAAACCAAATCCAAGAACACATCAAAACGATCATCCATCATTTTCAATTAGGCTTCATCCCAGTGATAAAGGGATGAAAATCCACCAACGTAATTCACTATCTAAATAAACTCAAAGAAAAAAGCCATATGATCATCTCATTAGATGCTGAGAAAGCATTTGACAAAATCCAACATCCCTTCATGATAAGTCTTGGAAAGATCAGGAATTCAAGGCCCATACTTAAACAGTAAAAGCAATATACAGCAAACAGGTAGCCAACATCAAACTAAATGGACAGAAACTTGAAGCAATCCAACTAAAATCAGGGACTTGACATGGCTGCCTGCTCTTTCCCTACCTATTCAATATTGTACTTTAAGTCCTAGCCAGAGCAATAAGACAACAAAGGACGTCACAGGGATTCGAATTGGAAAGGAAGAAGTCAAATTATCACTATTTGCTGATGATATGATAGTATACTTAAGTGACCTCAAAAAATCCACCAGAGAGCTCCTAAACCTCTATGAAGATAAAGAACTTCAGCAAAGTATCTGGATATAAGATTAACTCAAGCAAATCCGTGGCCTTCCTCTACACAAAGGATAAACAGGCTGAGAAAGAAATGAGGGAAACAACACTCTTCACAATAGTCACAAATAATATAAAATAACTTGGTGTGACTCTGACTAAGCAAGTAAAAGATCTGTTTGAAAAAACTTCAAGTCTCTAAAGAAGGAAGTTGAAGATCTCAGAAGATGGAAAGATCTCCCATGCTCTTGGATTGGCTGGATTAATATAGTAAATATGGCCATCTTGCCAAAAGTAAGCTACAGATTCAATGTAATTCCCCATCAAAATTCCAACTCAATTCTTCACAGACTTAGAAAGAGCAATTTGCAAATTCATCTGGAATAACAAAAACCCCAGGATAGTGAAAACTATTCTTACTAATAAAAGAAACTCTAGTAGAATCATTGGAAGCCCACAAATAGTTGGGGTGCCACCTCAGAATAATAAATTGATCAGATTCCTGTAATGTTGGTACCTAGCTAGTGAGTGATCATGGGCTAGTATATAATAGTTCTTACATCTATGTTTATTCCCCAAACAAGTTAAAGTAATACAGAAACTGTTTGATTTCATTCTTCAAACCATATAAGCAAAAATAGTCTATTGAATATGTGATTATTGACTGTATTTTTCCACTGAAATCATATGAAATTGTTAACGCCCCAGATGGACCAATATCACTTTCTGTAGAATTTCATGGTGCTTGTTGCTTCCTCAATGCTGTTTTTTAGAAACTTCCCACTATTGAATCAGTTCTCATATTAATATTTGTCAAATGAAGATTTATAAATTGAGATTCCAAGCTTGCATGTAATTAGTGGTTTAAAAAACCATGGTTACTAAGAATCAACTATTTAATCATTCAGCAATGGATAATAAAATCTAACTTAGACCTCTCAGGTGTCATTATTTAAACCTCACATCATATATTTGTGGGAAAAGTGCTTAAATGCTTTAAAAATGTATCTTACTTTTATACTATTAATAATGATAACATATGTAAAACTCAGTGTTGAGGACTGTTAAATAGATATCCAATTGAGTCAAAAGAAGCATAGACGCGCCGGGCGGTGGTGGCACATGCCTTTAATCCCAGCACTTGGGAGGCAGAGGCAGGCAGATTTCTGAGTTTGAGGCCAGCCTGGTCTACAGAGTGAGTTTCAGCACAGCTGGGGCTACAGAGAAACCCTGTCTCGAAAAACCAAAAAAAAAAAAAAAAAAAAAAAAAAGCATAGAAGCTAATTGATTGGAGAATACGTGAACAAGTCAGTCAGAGCTACTCAAGTTAGTTAATGGTCCAGCATCATTACCACTGGACTATTCTACTCCTTTGGCATCATTCAACACTTAAATATTTGATAAACAGAAACTAGGATATGGAAGCATAAATATTTAGCATCTTTTTATGACCAATTAAAGATGTTTGTACTGAATTATTCAGCAGTACAGAACACTTTAGTAGTAAGTCTACTTTGCTCTCTCTTGCTTTAAAGCTTCCTTAATCCTGTTTCATTAATTACTACTGCTGCCTGAAGTACTCATTAAACAAGTAATACATTTTCAATTCATTTTAAAACTAAAATGAAGATATGAAATTGTGTCTATGTAGCTCTTGGACAAACCTAATTGACACAGGCAGGACTATTAATCTGTTTATATTGTTGGGAAATAGATTGCTTCCTACCCTCAGGGTTACTGGGCCCCAGTAGATACTGCCATTTTAGAATGTTGACTTGCAAAGTCTGTAGTATTTCTTTTTATTAGAAAAAGGAGAGATATCATAAGTTCTTTTCCACTTCCCTTTCAGTAAAATTGCAATAATATTAAGCTAATGTGTCTGTAAAATTTATAAAAAGTTTGAAAAATAATTTAAAAAATGTTTAAAGAAAGCAAAACTTGGATGAATGAGAATTCTGTTTCTCCACAAATCTACCTGAGGACACTTTTAAGGCAGCCCAGGATGTAAATGAAATATCATCTATGAGAACATCAACCAGCAACAATGAGAATAATAAGATAATGTGTAAAGACAAAAGGAATTTTTGTTTGTTTGTTTGTTTTAAATCCCCTCAAAGGCACTAGAAAATGGTAAAAACTGTGGGGGAAAAAACCCACATACAATTAACAAAGTTATTATGAACAGAGTGAAATGGCAGTGAATAGATTTATCAGTTTTGCAAAATAGCTGGCTTCAAGGACCAAAAGATATTTACTTACTTACTTACTTACTTACTTACTTACTTACTTACTTACTTAGTTAGTTACTTATTTTTCTGCACCATCTACAAGAGTTTATTTGGGTTAGGAAAGGTATTGGAGGCTAAAGTAAAATAGCTGAGCTTGTGTGTACATGGTAGACTCATTATAACTTTCTCACTTGAGAATCTTCAGTAATCCCTGGGGAACAAATGACACAATCTCAGCAATGGTTGCTGTGGGTGGCCTCACCGCTGCAGTCTCATGACATCTCAAGACTTTCTGTTCTCACTCTTAAGCCTACCCCTCCCACTTTCTTTTTTTCCATTATTGAATTTATTTACTTACTTTACATCCTGATCACAGCATCCTTCTCCCAGTCCCCCCCTCACAGAAAACCTCCTGCATCCCCCTTTCCCTTCTTCCCTGACACAGGAAAGCTCCCTCAACTCCACCCCTAGTTACCAACCCACCTTGGCACATGAATTCACATAAAAGATTAGATACATCTGAAGCCAGACAAAGCAGCCCAATTAGGGGAACAGGATCTATAGACAGACAACATGGTCAGAGATAGGCAGACCCAGTTCCAGTTGTTGGCGACCTGTACAAAGATCAAGCTGCACATCTGCTACATGTGTTTGGAGGCAGGGATGCAGTCCATATATGCTCTTTGTTTGGTGGTTCATTCTCTGGGAATACCTAAGGGTCCAGATTGGTTGACTATGTTGCTCTTCTTGTAGAGTCCCTATTCTCTATAGGTCCTTTAATTCTTCCCCCAACTCTTACACAAGCTCTATCTAATGTTTGGCTATGGATCTTCGCAGCTTTTTTGGTCAGCTGCTCAGGGGATCCTCTCAGAGGACAGTTTTGCTAGGCTTGTATCTGCAAGCAGATAGAGTATCATTAATAGTGTTAGGTATTGGTTCTTACCCATGGGATGGGTCTCATTTAGGCTGGTGGTTCCACATACTCTACAATATTGCAGTCCATGTTCATGCAATAAGTTATGCTGTTATTTATAAGAACACATTTCTACAGCTCTTGCACCAATTTATACAAGGAGCTACTTCACAACTTGAGAGCTGATAATCTTTGCTCTTACTAAGAAATATATCTGATAAGTACATTAATAAATTATTTTAACAATCTACTTTATGACAATCCCAAACAGCTTCCTTAATGGTAGTCCCAAGAGCATCTTAAGGTGACTTAATAAATGATTTTTCTCCCTACAAAATAGTGAGATTTTTGAATAAATGTCCTCAGAAAAAGTCTTAGCAAAACCAAAAGAAAAGGAGCACACAAAGCTCAAGACAGATAAAAATGCAACATTGTAGCACATATGATCACTATGGCTTATTCTAAAAAATTATGCTACATTTTATGAATACTGAATTATATAAAGTATTCTGAAAATTCTAAAAAAAAATCCAAAAAATTGGGAACACTAGAAAAAAGGCAAATTTCTTGATACATATGACCTTTCAAAATTAATTCAAATTAATCAATAGCAGGTAATGTGACTATAGTAGTAATAGAGTTCTTTAGATTATAATTAATTTTATGCCAATTTCAGTGTTTTGATTTTGTATAAATACTCCAGTATTTTTGTCCAGTTTTTGTCATGAGTTTTATGTAAAAATTTTATCCTTTGAATGCCTGCAGAATTCACAGTTATAAATCATTTTATTTTTCCATTTATTGATTTGTTCATTCATTCACTTTACATCCCAATCACAGTGACCTCTCCTCACAGTCCCCCCTCACAGGTCCTTCCCTTCATCACTCCCTTTCCTTCATCTCTGAGAAGGGTGAAGTCCTCTCTGGTATCAATGCCTCCTGACACCTCAAGTCATGGTAAGACCAGGCATATCCTCTCCCATTGAGGCCAGCCATGACAGTTAGGGAGATAGGGTCCACAGGCAGGCAACAGAGTCAAGGTAAGCCTCTGCTCCAGCTTTTGCAGACAAAAACTGAAGACAAAGCTGAACATCCGCTGCATGTGTGCTGAAAGCCTAGGTCCAGGCCTTGTTTATATATAAATATATTATAGTTAGCATCACTTTTCATTTTAGTTCACCTAATTATTTGTAATTTAAAAATGAGTCATAGTTATTTTTCTTATATTCATCCATAATTGTATTTTGTCTACATAATATATAATTAGTGGTTCATTAATGAAAAACCAAGACCTCAAATAATCATAGATGCCAGATACAGCTTAAGACAAGAATGTAATCTCATTGATCCTATAGAAGTGTATTCAGTTTTTATTGCTTCTGTTTACATTAAACTACAATGTTACTCATGTCTGGATCAGCATAATTATCAACAGTTTCATATTAAAACAATTACCTTAGCTATTAAAATAGCCTATTATTCTCATTTTCTAAATACAAACCATTTCATATAACCAAGATCACTTTCTCTTAATTCCAAAATGTTCTCCCAGTTACCTGTCTGAGCCATTTAGTTCTTCCCCACAGCATGCATACTTCATGAAATCCCATGTTATTTTGAGCCCAGCCTCAGGCAGCCAGAAGAAAATCCATTATTGGAGTAAAGGAAAGGTGCTGTGAATTATTATTTAATGGCCTGGAGAAGCTGCTTCAGTAGTGACAGGTAGAAATAATTTCTGGATGTACTATGAGTCAAATAGTTGTGTATGTACTGACATTCCCTGAATACATGGTCAGCCCATAATCTGTAATCATGTTGACAAGACCTTCTGGCCAGACTGATTTTTGAAGAAATGATCATTTTCATAAGGGGCCAATCACTCATCTCTCTCTTTTTTCACAATTATAAATGACCAAGACTAATGTGACATACAAGAGCACTAGCAATATCAAAAAGTCAATGAACAACCTAGAAAATGCAGGGGAAAATATGGTTTAGTTCATAGAAATCTCAACCACAGTATTTCCCTATGTGCATATCTGATTAGTATTCCTGTGCCCTATGTTTTTGTGAACAGCATGAACATTTTCTTCTTAGTTTGTAATTCTTCATGTATTTCTACATACCCCCTAGACTACACATCTTAAGAAGAGTAAGAACTTCAAGGCCACCAACCTGGTCTACAGAGTGAGTTTCAGGAAAGCCAGGGCTATACAAAGAAACCCTGTCTCAAAAAATCAAAAAAAAAAAAAAAAAAAAAAAAAAAAAAGTAAGACCTAAATTTATTATATTTCTTTCACTATGACCCAGAAATAACTAAGTCAAGGAACATGTTACATACTAACATATTTTCTTAATTGAATATTTTATTTATTTACATTTCAAATGTTATCCCCTTTCTCAGTTTCCCTTCTGCAAACCCCCTATTCCATCCCCTCTTACCCTGCTTCTATGAGGATGCTCCCTCACCTACCAAATCACTCCTGCCCCACCAAGCATTCCTAGCATTCCTCTACACTGGGGCATCAAGCCCTCATAGGACCAAGGGCCTCCCCTCCCATTGATGCCAGATAAGGACCCTTCAGCTCCTTAAGTCCTTCCCCTAACTCGTCCATTTGGGTTCCTGTTCTCAGTCCTACAGTTGGCTGCCAGCATCCTCTCAGGAGATAGCTATATCAGGCTTCTGTCAGCAAGCACTTCTTGGACACTATCCATAATAGTGTCCGGATTTGGTGTCAGCATGTGGGATGAATCCCTAGGTGGAGAAGTCTCTGGATGGCCTTTCCTTCAGTCTCGCTTCACTCTTTGTCCTTGTATTTCCTTTAAACAGGAGCAATTCTGGATTAAAATTTTGGAGATGGGTTGGTGGATCCATATGTCAAATGAGGGGCATGCCTAACTACTGGATGTGGCCTCGATAGGTTCTTCCTCCCCTTTGTGGGGCATTTCAGCTAATGTCTTCCCTGTGGAGTCCTGGGATGCTCTTGCTTTACTGGCATCTAGAACTTCCTGGTTGCTACCCCCAATTCCCCATCTCCCATTGCTACACACCTCTGTTCAATTTCCTGACCTTCTGTACATCTCCTCCATCTCCTCCCATACCTGATTCTTCCCCTCATTTTCCTCTTACCCTCTTTTCTTCCTCCCAAGTCCCTCCTACTCTCTATTTCCCTTGATTATTTTGTTCCCCTTCTAAGTAGGACTGAAGCATCCACTCTTTGGTCTTCCTTCCTCTTGATATTCATGTGGTCCATGAGTTGTATTGTGGATATTCCATGCTCTTTGCCTAATATTCACATATTAGTGAGTATATATCATGTGTTGTCTTACCTTAAGGGGAAGAATGGTAGCCATTCCCAATTAAAATTTTGGAGATGGGTGGGTGGCTCCATATGTCAAATGAGGGGCATGCCTAACCACTGGATGTGGCCTCGATAGGTTCTTCCTCCCCTTTGTGGGGCATTTCAGCTAATGTCATCCCTGTGGAGTGAGCTAGCTACATTTTAGTATATCTTTTCCATAGGAATTGGTATGCTGTATAAAATGGTGATCTATGCAGGGTAGCTCCTTTTGAGCTCTTTTATAATTTTTTAAGATTAGCTTATTAAGTATAAGATTCTGTTGTGATTTCACGCATTTTCTAAACAGATAAAACTGTTCCAAGAAGCCCAGGTTATTAAAGGAAAAACATACTGCCAATCTTGGACTAAGTCCATATGAGCCATGGGTAATGAATGGCAGCTCCTGAAATTCCTAAAATAATACAGACAATTGCCAGTGCTTTTGGTTGCCAATCAGAACTATTTGGTAAAATCCCATGCCAGAGATGCCACTGCCCTTGGTCTCTGTGTATAAAGAAATCAACCTGAAGTTGTATTAGAAGCTTCCTCCCTGGTGGACCTTCATACTAAAGTGTTTCTATGGAAGTTCCATGGAAGAATTGCCTCAATAGTCTCACTCAGCTGTGGAACTTCTATATGCAACAAAATTAGTGACCAGCTAGATAAGATAAATTCACTTATGAAATAGTAAAGCATATTATGGGGTAACAAACTATTTTCTTAATGGGTTTGATGCTTACCTACTCCACAAGAGGAAATCTATATCTGTTACTGTGAACTTCATCAATAGCCAATGCCTGTAGGATTGAAGACCATCACAAGGAAACTATTGTTATTTTTTTGGTTAAGTAGATATGATGTGCCTGTCAAATTGCTTTGTAAATAACTATATAACTATAATATAACCATATAACTAGCTAACTAACTAACTAACTAACTAACTAACTAATAACTATACGTATGGATATATAAAATACTGATGTTTTAAACTCTGGTCAATGAAGCTTCTTTTTTTTTTTTTTTACTTGCTTGCTTACCCTGCTTTTTTTTATTGATTTAAGTTTTATTGCATTATGATAAAAAAGATACATGATTCAATTTATCGAATTTGTTAACATTTAAAAACATATTTTAAGTAAATAGAATTAAATCACATTCTTGTTTCCCCTTTGTATCCCAACTCCTCCCAGAGACTCCTCTTCAATACCTACAATACCTTTTTCATCATATTCTTTAAAATTCATAAAATATTATAATATTAAAAATGATTATTATACAAGTTGTTTGATATAAAGCAGCAATCAATTGAACAGTCTTATGTAGATGCTTGTCTACAGCAATACTGAAAATACATATATTTTTCTCAATATATATTTAAATAACTCCAAACATATTAATTGTATATTTTAAAATAATACATCACTACTAGTAGTTTTTTAAATGAATGTAAATATATAAAGTTTTTTCATTTGTTTATTTGTTTGTTTGTTTTGTATTTAGTAGAGCTTAAAATCTTGGCTCTTACTGTGGTATAAACCCAAACTAAGAACAATTTTTAGACATTAGATTTCATTGCAAAAAGGCTGTACTTCAATGACCCTCACATCACCAAAGGATTTTACCTCCATCATAGCTAAGCTGAGAGTTGACAATGCTGCACCAAGGAATGAATTGTAGGCATGATTTTTTGGATACAGACTTCCTGCTATGGTCAAAGCTATTTGACTTGAGTGAGTGAATTTATTCTCATCCTATAGAGAACAGGTTACATTCATTTAAGAAATGATGTATGTATTAAGATGGTCTATCCATAAAGTCATTCACCAACTGTTTCAATGAACAATGGTTCTGCTTGGAGGGTGACACAGACATTAGGTGAGTGTAAAAATCTGCTTCATTGGCTGTGATAATTTGGAAAAACATTCATCTCAGAAAAAGAGTAACTTATAAAGTCCTCTTCTTCAAACTTGATATGATAAAGAAATCAGAAAGAGAGACAATCCTGGAGATAGAAAACCTAGGAAAGAAATCAGGAGTCATAGATGCAAGCATCACGAACAGAATACAAGAGATAGAAGAGAGAATCTCAGGGGCAGAAGACACCATAGAAAATATTGACACAATGGTAAAGAAAATACTGAAGCTTCATTTTATAACAGTCAGAATTAATTGAAGAAATGTATAACTTGTTAAGGTACAGAGTCAAAGACTATTATAAGCCCAGGCATAAGTATCACATCTCTAACAGCCACCTCAAAGCTCAGAGAACATTGAGGAATGGGGAGAAGTAGGAGTGGAAATTGGCTTCCTAACGAGGCAAGGATGCTATATTCTAGAACTCATAGCAGCTATGATTCCTGCACAGGATCTCTACAAGATGTCAACACCTTCTCATAAATCAAGGAGAAGCCTACCATGGCCCTCCTTTCCCTCAAGATTTCTGTGTTGATAATGGTTAATGATAGTAAAGAGACATTTTCTCAGCTATGTAGCCACTAGCAATGAATGTGCACATACCCTTGTAAATAACACACATGCTCTTGTAAACAACTCCAGTGAAACCCATTAGGTCACAAATCTAACTAACCAAACAAATAGATAAGAGAATGGTGGGAATAGGAAAAGAAGTGGGGAGAAAAGTAGAAGGTAAAAAGAGTGACATGATCAACATACTTTACATGCATGCACAAAAATTTAATGGATCCCACTATTGTGTATAGTATGTGTATTAATATGTGTTAAGGAAAGCCTTTCTAAAAAAGATAGGTATTTCTGCTGATGTTCTTTCTCAGGAAAAACATAATACCAGTTTACTGTCAGAACATACTTAAGACATTGTAGGTACAGGGAAATCTGGGCTTCTTAAGGCTACTTCCTATAAGAAGTTAAAGAGACGCTTCTTTGAGGAGGACACTTGATGATTTTTAAATATTCATCTTCTACACTGAGGTAGAAGAGTAAGCTAAGAGTCAACAAGAATGAAGAATTTGAGTTTCCAGTAAATAATTTCAGAACCACAGTAGTAAATCTACAGGCCTGTTTTAAGAGAGAGTGAAGGCATTAGTACATAGAGTATAAGCTAGACATGAGTGATGCTCACCTATAATCTCAGCACTTCAGAAGCAGAGATAAGAAGATCACCATAAATTGATTTAATCCTGACCCAGTCTAGATAGAAAGTTCAAGGCTAACCAGGGCTATAAAAAACATGTTTAAAAAATGCCCTGCCATTCAAAACATCACCACCAGCAAGAGCACCATCTCTATCAACAACAAAAGCCAGCAGGAAAAGGTATAGATTTTACACCTGCATTTTCACAGTGTAAGCAACATTTTGCTGTATTACTTTTTATTTAAAATACATTGTCTTAATTCAGTTTAACTGATATATTAGATATTAAAAATTCAATTTCTATATATGCATTATTTATGACCTATGTAAACCCATGATCTCTGAAAAAATTTAATTCAAGATAGAAAACAGAAAATAAAGCAGTATGATTCTCTAAAGGTAGATCCAGATGAAAGTAATAAAAATAAATAAATAAGTAAATAAATAAAATGTATACATACTTTTCCAGATGACTTTGAGAATTTCTCTTTCCATGTCTTTGAAGAATTGTGTTGGATGGGGATTACATTGGATTTGTAGATTTCTTTCCATAGGATGGCCATTTTTACTATGTTAATTCTGCCAATCCATGAGCAATGGAGATCTCTCCATTTTCTGAGAACTTCTTTGATTTCTTTCTTGAGAGACTTGAGTTTATTGTCACACAAGCCTTTAACATGTTTGGTTAGAGTTACTCCAAGATATTTTATATTATTTGTGGCTATCCAGCTCAAGGGGAGGTCCTAAGGCCTGACACTATTACTTATACTATGGTGTGCTTGCAAGCAGGAGCCTAGCATGACTGCCCTTTGAAAGCCCCAACCCTACAAGCAGCTGAAAGAGTCAGATACAGATATTTACACCCAACCAATGGACAGAAGCTGCTGAAATCTGTGGCTGAATTAGGGAAAAACTGGTTTCTATAGGAACCCACCTTCCTTTAGGAGAGTGACCCTATAGGAAGACCAGCAGTCTCAACTAACCTGAACCCCAAAGATTTCTCTGATGCTGAGCCACCAACCAGGCAACATATACCAGCAGTTATGAGGCCCCCAACACATATACAGCAGAGAAATGTTGGGTCTTTACTCAGTGAGAAAAGATGCACTTAACCCTCAAAAGACCTGAGGCCCCAGGTAGTGGGGAGGTCTGGTGGGGTGGGGTTAGGGTGTGGAGACATCCGCTTGGAGATGGGAGGAGGGTGGAGGTATGGGATGTGGAACAGTCAGAGGGTGGACAGGGAAGAAGGGAAAGACTGGACCGTAAAAAATGCTTAAAGAATAAACAAAGTACATATATAAATGTTTAAATGTGAAGAAATGGATGTTAATAAAAGCGATTTAAAATATTAAAAAAGAAGTAGGAGCATGAAAAGAAAACCTTACCTTTTCCTAACTCCTTCCATTTTTGTTGATTTAATTTTTTTGTTACTTCATGGATCATAATTTAATCATAATCACTATAGAATACTTTTTGCTTACATCCAAGGCTGTTTTCAAAGATGGGGAGTTGCATTATACTAAAGACAAGTAACTTTTCTGCTATGTATGTTTATTTGAATTAGTAGAGGGCACAGATTTCAAAACACTGAAAGTAAAAAGATATTTTGTAGCATTTAAATTAGACACCAGCACATATTATTAAATTATTTAATATCCTTACAAAAATAACAATGATCTACTTTAACTGTTGATATGCTTTCTATCCACAGAAATGTATGTTATTTTCATTTTCAATTTTCACATATTCCTGTGTTCTACAAGACTCTTATTTCAAGATGAATAAAATTTTAAAGCAAGGAACACACTTATTTAGCTGACGAAATGACTGCGTGTGCCATCTGTGGAGTTTATGGTGACTAGCCAGCACAAGAGCACCATGAAGGTGTTCTTTAGATAACAGCCCATGATCAGGGTCCAGTTTGCTCTGGAGCAGATAACTGATGCAAAACGCTTCTAAAAGTAGCTCCCAGAAAGGAGCGCAGCACATCCAATTATGCAGGTAATCTTGTTCTTATTTTCTTAAATGAAAGACTTGTAGCCTTAGGAATCATTAAGAATTATACCTAGGGATCAAATAATTTTATGCCCTTCAATTGATTATCCAATACCAAGTGTTGAGACCTCAGATCATATATATAAGGCAATAGGAAACCAACTCAGTAGGTTGTGTTTATATATTTATACATACGTTCATATAAATGTAATGATAATAAACAAAGAAAAAGAAGTCATGAAACTGAGAGGTAGGATGGGAGGATGGGAGGAATTGGGGAGAGGAAAGTGAAATGGGAATTTGATATAATTACATTTTAACTAAAAAATTTAAATTATTAAGAAAAATTACAATGTCCACTGAAGGAATTTTTAAAAGTCCAGGAAACAAGTAATTTTTAAAAAATAAACAATCAACTGTAATAGCTACCTTTTATAAACTCTTATTTTTATCAAAAATCATTTGAGATAAGAAATATTAAACTTGGTTGAAATATACCAATTCCATAAGGAAATTCTATTCTGTGAACCAGAACTCATTCAGACTCCCCAAGAGAACTGGACAGATTTTTAACTGACATAGTGTTGTAGCATTGCATTATGTGTAATCTGGGTGTATATTTTAAGGGATGAGTTTATTATAACATTAAAATATTTGAAATTGCACAAGATACTTTATTTGTAAAGCATTACTGCGTTTCATTTTTGATTATAATGACTGAAATGACTTATTTTAAGTAAAACTGTAACTGTCAGCCTCTATGATTTTAAACTGATTGTTCCTTTGTAGCTCTGTTTGTTGTAAAATTGGCATCACAGTATGTATAAGTAGTTTTATATGTTTCTAGCAATATGCCAGATGCATGCCCTTATAATCCTAGATTCTTAGTATGATCCTCTTGTTCAAAAATCAATTATATAAATAACTAAATCATATAATAAAATAAATTATATAATTATATAAATAACTAAATCATATAATAAAAATTATCTTTTAGGCAAAATAAATCAACACAATGTGTAGATCCTTGCAGCTATCATTCTAAAAGTGAAAGCAGTCCTCTTTCAGGATATCAAGGTGGTTGGTAACTAGCATACACAAGAGTTTAAGCTCTGGCTGTAACCTGCTTGACTACTAAACAATAGACACCCTATCTAAGAATGGGATGAATGTAATCCCACTGAAGACTCAGAATTTCTTAACTTTGTATTGCTAGTTATCTTTATTTTACTTAGTCTAATATAAGGAATGACTAAGTTGGTATTCATTTTAATCTAACTACCCAATAAATGAGAATTATATAATACAATAGGCATACACAATGAGTCACGGGTAGTTTAGAGATACATCCAAGAAATTTGTGTAAATAGATTAACACAAATACCCATGAAAACATCATTTTGTTCTACCATGTGTTTTCCCACTTTATAGGCCACAGAAAGCACATATGCCCAGGGTGCTCAGTGTTGTCACTGTGCCTTCAGATTAAATAAAACTCACAATTTCTGTCTTTACACATCCCAAGCAATAACTGAGAGCAACTTAGGAGCTGGAGAGTCTAATATTTCATGGTGTATTTGAATCTCAGCTTTCTAGTAGGTTCCAGAACAGCAATGGGAATTACACTGAAGAATATTATCAGTTCTCAAAGACTATCTTCTAAATTAGGCTGGGTTAAGAGGTGCACAACTAATACTTATTTTTATAAGTACTTATTTCTAACAGAAAATAGCTCATGTGCACTTAACTTCATCAAATAATATCCATGGATATTGCAAGGCAGAGAGATAAATCTGAAAATGGCGATACCAATCAACTGTACCCAGCTGACTTTCTCATTTTAAATGATATCTCTTCTTTGTTGTAGAGATGACTGGGAACTGAAGAAGGTAATGGAAAATATTTAATCTTCTATATTTTGCCATTTTCAATTAAAGTATGATATCAAATTTTTAACAGAAAATTGCAATAGTTACAGTTGTTCTTTGTCTACCTCCAGTTCAAATGTACAGAATGCTCCTTATAGAGTTCAACTGCCACATTCACCATTTTATTTCAAAGGAGAAGGCATGGCGTTGCTGTGAAATGCCTCAATTAATAGACTGAGTGTTCTGGTTATATTTTCATGAGATTCCAATAAAGGCTCAAAACAATATCAGATCTGTATAAGTCTTACCATAATAAATGTATTTCTATTGAAGTGTTAAGTTAAATGAGAATGTTAAACTTTTAAGATTAAGTAAGAAAAGGTGTTGAAGGTTTGATTTTAAAAATACAGATAATCGAGTGAAAAGTTCCATAATAAAATATGTTACAACATCTTGGTTTGGACTAAAAGTAAATGGTGTAGGGCCTCTACCTCAACAAAACACAATAAGACAATTATGATTATTGGAAAATAAAAATAAATAAATAAATTGAAAATGTTCTAAATTATACCTGTGTTTCTTTTCAACTTTTCTGGGAAGGGTAATTTTTCTCCCAATACACTAGTTCACTGAGTGTGATCAAGAAACTGTCAGTGCCTTCACAATGATTTCAGGCATCATTTTAAGTTCTGTTCTTCATTATGGACTCTATGGTCACCTAAGATTTACCTCAAGGATCCATTCCCTGTGAAAGTACAACAGTAATTCTTCAGTGGTATTTGTCATTTCATTTTTAACCTTTACCTCTGCAGTTTTGGAGTTCTCTGATATTGTAAAGTTGCACATTGCTGCCCCATGAATGCATCTTTCTTTGTCTCTACTGTTTCGTTTGCATACTTGGCGAGTTTAATAAGTGAGGCTATGTTTAGGATACAAATTTTGATGTGAAATAGACTTGTATTCACTAAGTCTGTGAGGTAAAAGTTGAAAGCTAAAAGGTTTTTAACTAATTTGCTTTACTAATTTTGTCTTAAGCCTTTCCTTTCCAAGGTGGAAAAATATTATGTTCATAGTGGCCTTATTTGTGATAGCCAGAAGCTGGAAACAACTCAGATCTCCTCCAACAGAAGAATGGATACAGAAAATGTGGTTCATTTACACCATACTACTCAGCTATTAAAAATGAGAACATCCTGAGTTTTGCAGGCAAATGGATGGAACTAAAAAATATTATCCTGAGTGAGGTAACTCAGACCCAAAAGGACATGCATGGTATGAACTCAATAATAAGTGGATAATAGCCTAAAAATTTACAGAATACCCATGATACAGTCCACAGAACTCAAAAAGGTCAACAAGCTGAAGTGCCCTAGTGAAGATACCTCAGTCCCATGTGGGAGGGAGAGGAAAGCAATCACAAGTGGGGAGGAAAGGAGGGACCTGGGAGGGAAAGTGGACAGGGCAGTGGTGAGGGAGGGAGGAGTTGGAGAGGAGAGGGGAACCTGATCTGGTATTGGGTGAAGGAAAAGGACTGAAGCCCTAAGAGCCAGCAGAAAGAATGGAAACAGGCAACCTTGGGAGATAGTAGGTTGGGGACCCTCTAGAATGCATCAGAGAACTAGGAGGTGAGGGAGTCTCAGGACTCAAAGGGAGGGACCTTAGATGAAATGCCTGACAGTAGGGAGAGGGAACTTTTAGAGCCCACCTCCAGCAGAAAGACAGGGTATCAAATGAAGGAGGGTGGCCATCCCTCAGTCACAACTCTGACAAATAATTGTTTCTGTCTAAAAGAACTACAGAGATGGAAATAGAGAAGAGCCTTAGGAAAAGAAGTTCTAACAACAAGCCCAAAGTGGGACCCAGCTCAAGGGACGGTCCCAAGGTCAGACACTATACCTGAGGCTATGGAGCTCTAACAAAAAGGGGCCTAGTATGACTGTATTCCGAAAGACCCAACAAGCAGCTAAAAAAGTCAGTTGGATAGAGATATTTGCATCCAACCAATAGACAGAAGCAGTTGAACCCTGTTGTTGAATTAGGGAAAGACTGAAAGAAGCTGAGGAGAAGGGTGACCCTGTGTGAGGACCAGCAGTGTCAATTAATCTGGACCCCCAAGATCTCTCAAACACTGGACCACCAAACAGGCAGCATACACCAGCTGATATGAGGTCCCCAATACACATACAGCAGAGGACTTCTGGGTCTGTGTTCATTCAGAAATGATGTACCTAACTATCAAGAGACTGGAGGCCCCCAGGGAGCTTAGGGGTCAGGTAGGGTGGGGGGGTGGGGACATCACACAAGGAGTAGGGAAGAGGTATGGGATGTAGAAAAGTCAGAGGGTGGATGGGGGGGTAAATTATGGTTGTAAAAATATAAATAAAATTAAGTAAATAAGGAAATAAATAAATATAATGACTTGAAATGGTGAATACTTATGGTGCTCATATACTTATGTCAATTTTCATCATTACTAATAATAATTACTAAGATATTTTGGATCATTTGTGCATCACAACAATAAACAATTCTACATTACTGAACCAAAGAGATTAATACACAGAATATACTAATATTGTCTGTCATGATTCCACTTTTTTATATAAACATCTATTTTTGCTTGTGTTATACCTTGCCTTGCCTCCTCTCCAATCCCCTCCGCTCCCCTAATCTCCCCTTCCCTTCTTTATCTTATTTTCCTGTCCACCTTCTGTACAACGTCCACCATTTCTATTTATCCCTCCTTTTTCCTCTATATTTTCTTCATCTCTCTTCTCTTCCCACCTCTCCTCCTTCTCCTTCCTATCCCCAGACCAGCAGAAATGTTTAGAATGTATCACAAAGAAGTAACCACAAACATTTTTTTCTGAGAAGCAAGTGAAGTAGCAGCTAGTCACTACATTTGTTTTCTTTTAACTGTGTGTTTCTGTTCCTTTCAATGATTGATTACTATCTGTATAATAAAGATAACTAAAAATAATATCCTCCTCTTAAAATTAGAACTTGATAATTCAAGAGTGTTTTATGAAGCGCCTTATTTTCTTTGACTGTGTTGAAAGAGGCCAAGTATGCTGGTTTTAAATGAACAGACAGGTTTCTCATTTTGACTCATTTGGAAATATCTACTGCATCAGCTAAAGGTTCAAAAAGTACAAGATGGATATTATATCACTATGTAAACTAAATTCCTTTTTATCAAAAAGCTGAATAATCCTTAATTTTCTCAGCCAATTTACAGATAACGGATTCTTATCAATTTTTCTTTGTTCTTCAGTCATGTCTCAGTTGTTATCAGCTCCAGCCACAGTAGCCTCATGGTGAGAAGGTTATTCTCCCCATAACACATCCTCTTACCACTCAGTAATTCAAAGCTTCCACCTGTCCCCATTATCATTACTACTGAAAACACAGACTCCTCTCCAAGGGAGCAACCCCACTCACAGCACACTTCTTTACCTCTATGTTTCCTATTAAAGCAAGCAATTGAGACATAACCATAGTTATTCTGTCTTCAGTATGTTTTTAATCAGAGGTAATAGTCCTCTTAATATTTTTTATAGAAGGCTTTCCTCATGCATGAATGCTAAACTCTATCAGTGTCTGTATCACACCATACATGAAGCCATTGTCTGCTTGTGACAAAAGGATTCAGCTTGTAAAACATATTCCATTTTAGTAGTGAGAATCTAATGCAGAGGCCTGTTTAGATTGCTTAAATAACCAAAAAAAAAAAATTTAAAATGATCCCTAAAACTAAAATACGAAGCTTTCCTGTGTGTTTGTCATTTTAAAAATGTCATCTTTTTTTTTTTTTTCACCAAAAAATAATGGCTAATCCACTAAGAAATGGATCACATCAGTTAGGGTGCTCATCAAAGAGTTCATATATGTTCTTTTACCCATGTTCTCAGAAAACCAAAATACCCATTATTCTGCAGTGGGATTTGTCAGCTCAGACATTATTTGCCAGCATCCTGTCTGCTGTGACTGGCATTAGAAAGGTTGTCTGTTCTTCCTTTCTTGTTCCCTTACTGAGCAGTTTTGGAAGTACAGGAAAACTGCCACAGTCATTTTAAAATGGTTAGAATTCTTTGTAGAAAATATTTAGGCCAGGGGATTTCTAGGAGGCCTGTCGGCTATCATCTATTATATAGCTTTGGTGAGTCTAACTTACCTAGTGAAGAGCCATGACACCCAGAAGAGTCATGAGATAAAGAGTTGGCAGTGTTGAATTCATAGTACTAATAAGGTTAGTACATTATACTCTACTCAAAACTATTAGGAACTCTAATGAGTTCTTAAGTTTTTAAATTAGACAAGAGGGGTGGTACAGTTCTAAGAGTACTTGTGTGTGCTTCAGGAAGCAGCACACTAAAAAGAAAATTATTTAATGATTAATGTGTGTAGGCAGTCTACCTTGGAGGAACATCATCATATTAGAAACACAGTCATGTTAGATCTTGCGGGGAAGAACATTTGCGTTTCTAAAGTCATATATTGTGATCTCTCTCATTTCATTTGTGAGTTATGAAATATCATATTTACTTTTTTATTTTTTATTTTTTCCAAAGAGGAGAATTTGGTAAGTACTACTGCTTCATTAATTAACATTGTTGAAAATATTTTTATCTTTTCTATAATTATAATGTTTAAGGACATCTTCATTGTATTCTGTATGTGTCCCTCATATTGTAATTCTAGATGGCCAATAAAATAAAATATATGAAGACGCATTTGGTACTAATTACTAACAACACACACTAGAGTACTTGAGATGCTAATATGGCCCCATTTGTTATATGAAATCAATGAAGTCTGTGGGCACTTATGATTATTAATCACTTTTTCATGAAAATTATCCAGGATTTCTTAAGCTCTGTCATCTGGGCCACTGCTCTGCCTGCCTTCTAAAGGAGGCCTCCCAGCCTTTAGAATATCTAGGTAGCAAACTGACATCAGGGACAACCAGATGACTAATGGCCAGCATAAGAACACCATCAACAAGAGCTAGGGTAATATGGTACTACCAGAGAATAGCTATCCTACTACAGCAAGCCCTTGGTACCATATCAAAACCAAAGCAGAAGAAGGTTGCCTTAAATCTTATCTTATAAAGATTATAGAGGCCATTAAAGAGAAAATCAATAAATCCCTTTAAAAAATAATAGGAAATTGCAATCAAACAGGTGAAGGAGATGAATAAAACTATTCAAGACCTTAAAATGGAAAATAAGCAATAAAGAAGCCACAAACTAAGAAAATCCTAGAGAGGGAAAAGAACAGGAACTACAGATACAAAGATTATCAACAGAACAAGAGATAGAAGACAGAATCTCAAGTATAGAAGAACATTTTAAAAGTTGATTCGTCAGCCAAGGAAAATGTTAAATCTAAAAAGTTCCTGACAGAAAACATCCAAGAAATCATGAGCACTATGAAAAAGCCAAAACTAAGAATAATAAGAATAGAAGAAGATTTCCAGCTCCAAGATCCATAAAATACTTTCAACAAAATAATATAAGAAAATAGCACCAAATTAAAGAAAGGTATACCTATAAACATACAAGAAGTTTACAGAATACCAAATAGATCGAACGAGAAAAGAACATTCTCCAACATTATTATCATGTTGATAATAGTCAACATGAAATGTACAAAACAAAGAAAATTAAAAGGTGAAAGGAGAAGAGGTCAAGTATCATATAAAGGCAGACCTAACAGAATCACATCTGTCTTCTCAACAGACACTCTAAAAACAAGAAGGGTCCAATCAAATGTCTTACAGACCCTAGAGAAACATACATGTCAGCCAAGAGTCTCTACTCAGCAAACTCTCAATAACCATAGATGAAGAAAACAAGATATTCCATGACAAAACCAAATTAAAATAAAACCTATCCACAAATACTGCCTTGCAGAAGATACCACAAGGAAAACTACAACTCAAGGAGGCTAACTACACCAAAGAAAACACAGGAGACAAAGAAACCTGGGTCAGCAAAACCAAAAGAAAGGCATACACACATATACACACACACACACACACACATACACCAACAACGACATCAAAATTACAGAAATTAGCAACTATTGGTCATTAATACCTCTCAATTTCAATGAAATTCCCCAATAAAAAGACACAGGCTAACAAATGAATCAAAAAACAGGATCCATCATTTTACTGTCTACAAGAAATACACCTCAGAGAAAAAGATAGACATTAGCTCAGAGTAAAGGTCTAGAAAAAATGTTTTCCAAGCAGACAGACACAAGAAACAAGCTGCAGTACCCATTCTAATGTCTAGTAGAGTAGACTTTCAACCAAAATAAAAATATTCAATAAAATAATGGCAAACTGAATCCAAGAACATATCAAAAGCATCGTTCACAATGGTAAAGTGCTTTCATACCAGGAATGCAGGCATAGTTCAAGATATAAAAATCTATCAATATAATCAATACCATATAAACAAACCATATAAACAAACTGAAAGAAAAAAAAACATCTGCTCATCTCATTAGAAGATGAAAAAGCCTTTGAAAAATTTCAACACTCCTTCATGTTAAAAGTCTTTGGAGGGCCTCCCTCCAGGGACCGCCTTGACCCAGAGTCTCCAGTGAGAGCCGCCATCTTCTCTCCTGTGAGTTCCTAAGCGGGGAGCAGCCAGCTGAGAGGCACAGGCCCCACGAGTCGAGTCTCAGGGGAGATGCAGGGCGGCAGGGACAGAATCCTCTCAGCTTCCAAGTGACAGAGGTGGATCAGTGACCTTAGCTGCCCCCTTCCCTGCAAGTGGAGGGCCTGCCTCCAGGGACCACCTTGACCCGGAGTCTCCTGTGAGAGCCACCATCTTCCCTCCTGTGAGTTTCTAAGACCAGAGCAGCCAGCTGGGAGGCACAGGCCCCACGAACCTCAGGGGTCTTGCAGGGCGTCAGGGACAGGACAAGCTCTGGTCAGAGTCACTAAGAACATATAACACCAAAAATCAAGAGATGGAGAAAGGCAAATGCAAGAATCCTACCAACAGAAACCAAGACTATTTGGCTTCATCAGAACCTAGTACTCCCACTGCAGCAAGTCCTGGATATCCCAAAACACCGGAAAAGCAAGAGTTGGATCTAAAATCATATCTCACAATGCTGATAGAGGAACTTAAGAAGGACACGAGTAACTCCCTTAAAGAAATACAGGAGAATACAAGTAAACAAGTAGAAGCACTTAAAGACCAAAGTCAAAAATCCCTTAAGGAATTGCAGGAGAACACAAACAAGTAGGTAAAGGAATTGAGTAAAACCATCCAGGACCTAAAAATGGAAGTCAAAACAAT
>NW_022196914.1:66289000-66294620 GCF_008632895.1 Mastomys coucha | reverse complement strand
GTGAAAGTTCTGTGTCCCAGTGTAGGGGAATGCCAGGGCCAGAAAGTGGGAGAGGGCGGGGTGGCAGGAATGGGGTAGTGGGAGGCAACAGGGGTTTGTTTTGGTTGTTTTTGTTTGTTTCTTGTTTTTTTGGAGGAGAAACTGGGAATGGAGAAATTTACATGTAAATAAAGAAAATATCTAAAAAAAAAAAAAGAAAAAAACATATGCTCATCTCATTAGAAGATGAAAAAGCCTTTGAAAAATTCCAACACTCCTTCATGTTAAAAGTCTTTGAGAGATCAGGAACTCATGGCACATATCTAAGTATAATAAAAGCAATATATGTGGGACCATGAAAAGCAGTCTGTGTTCTAGGTTGAGCTTGACTTAATTCTGGTGACCCCATAGGAGTTTCTACAAGGGACAGAAAAATAAAAACCACACTCCCAGATGCAGATAGCTGATTCCACAACTCCTCAAACTCCTTTAGCCTGTGCTCTCAATTGTGTAGACACTGCTTCAAGCTCCCAGCATTCTGGGTGGACTATACTCCCATAGTCATCTGACCACAGCGAGGTATGACCCTACCCACAGGCAGATAACCCATCTCACCAAATAAGAGGAGATTTGCCCCCTCCCCTCTCTCTTTTCCTCTCTTTTTTTCTCTTTCTCTTCTCTTCTTTCCCTTTTAGCCTCTTCTCTTCTTTACTTTCTCCTCTTCCCTTCCCACTCTCCATGCAGGCCACATGGAGATGGCCAGCCTCTACTTTCCTATCTCTATAATAAAACATCTTACAACCATGCATTGATTCCTTTGGTTTTTTTTTTTTTATTAGATATTTTCTTTATTTACATTTCAAATGATAACTTCTCTCCTGGTTACCCCTCCAAAAAAATATCAAAAACAAAAACAAAAAACAAACCCTGTTTCCTCTTCCCTCTCCCAGCTCACCAAACCACCCTCTCCCACTTCCTTACCCTGGCATTCCCCTACACTGGGGCATAGAACCTTCACAAGGCCAAGGGCCTCTCCTCCCATTGATGACTGACTAGGTCATCCTCTGCTATACATATGCTGCTGGAGCTATGAGTCCCACCATGTGTACTCTTTGGTTGGTGGTTTAGACCCTGGGAGCTCTGAGAGTACTAGTTAGTTCATATTGTTGTTCGTCCTAAGGGGCTGCAATCCCTTCAGCTCCTTGCGTCCTTTCTCTAGCTCCTTCATTGGGGACCCTGTACTCAGTTCAATGGATGGCTGTGAGCCTCTACTTCTGTATTAGTTGGGCACTGTCAGAGCCTCTCAGGAGACAGTTATATCAGGCTTCTGTCAGCCAGCACTTACTGGCATCCATAATAGTGTGTGGGTTTGATAATTGAGTATGGGGAGCATTCCCAGGTGAAGCAGTCTCTGGATTTTCCTTTCATTCTCTGCTGCATAGTTTGTCTCCGCAACTCATTAGATGGTTATTTTGCTCCCCCTTTTTAAGAAGGAATGAAGTATCCACACTTTGGTCTTCCTTTTTCTTGAGTTTCTTGGGGTTTGTGGATTGTATTTTGGGTATTCTGAGCTTCTGGGCTATTATCCACTTATCAGAGAGTGCATGCCATGTATGTTCTTTTGTGATTGGGTTACTTCACTCAGGATGATATTCTCAAGATCCATCTATTTCCCTAAGAATTTCATAAATTCATTGTTTTTAATAGCTGAGTAGTACTCCATTGTGTAGATATACCACATTTTCTGAATCCATTTCTCTATTGAAAAATGAGCTAAAACCATCCAGGGGAAAAAAGACAGCATTTTCAACAAATGGTGCTGGCTCAACTGGTAGTTAGAATGTAGAAGAATGCAAATCAATCCACTAATATCTCCTTGTACAAAGCTCAATCCAAATGGATCAAGGACCTCAACATAAAACCAGATACACTGAAACTGACAGAAAAGAAAATGGGGAAGAGCCTGGAGCACATAGGCACAGGGGAAATTTTCCTGAACAGAACACTAATAGCTCATGCTCTAAGATCAAGAATTGTCAAATGGGACCTCATAAAATTTCAAAGCTTCTGTAAGGCAAAGAACACTGTTCACAGGACAAAATGGCAACCAACAGATTGGGAAAAGATCTTTACCAATCCTATATCTGATAGAGGGCCAATATCCAATATATAAAGAACTCAAGATGTTAGTCTCCAGAGAATCAAATAACCCTATTAAAAATGGGGTACAGAGCTAAATAAAGAATTAAGAACTGAGGAATACCAAATATCTGAGAAGCACCAAAGAAATGTTCAACATCCTTAGTCATCAGGGAAATGCAAATTAAAACAACCCTGAGATTCCACCTCACACCAGTCAGAATGACTAAGATCAAAAACTCAGGTGACAGCAGATGCTGGTGAGGTTGTGGAGAAAAAGGAATGGTGGTGGAATTGCAAGCTGGTACAACCACTCTGAAAATCAGTTTGGCAGTTGCTCAGGAAACTGGACATAGTACTACCAGAGGACCCAGCTATACCACTCCTGTGCATATATCCAGAAGATGCTCCTACATGTAATAAGGGCACATGCTCCACTAGGTTCATAGCAGCCTTATTTATAGTAGCCTCTTTTCAACTAGACATGCCATGTATGCCCAGTGCTTGCAGCTGAGAGAGACTGGACTGAGAGAACTCCAGTACCAATGCTCTCACCTGCTGTGCCCAAACCACCAGGCTCTTCCTGCCCCATCCACCCCCCTCACACACAATCCCTTAGGCCTCAGGGCAGACTGAGCTGCTCTGGGACCCCCAATTCATTCTCAGCTCTTTTACAGGGTCCAACATTGCCTATGACTCTCAAGAATTATAACCTGCCGAGGACCCCTGCAGCTGTCTCCCTCTGCTCCCTGCCAGGACTGGGATCTCATGGCTTCACACAGCCAGATGCACACTTGGCAGGACACAGCGCTCAGACAAACACTCTTATGGCTGAAAGCACTAAAAGCAATGTTCAGTGTTCTTAGCCATCAGAGGAATTCAAATCAAAATGACCCTTAGATTCCATTATATAGACACCAGAATAGCTAAGATTAAAACTCAACTAACAGCACATGCTGGAAAGGATGTATAGCAAGCGAAACAGTTCTCTGTTGCTGGTGGGAGTGCAAACTTATATAACCACTTTGGAAATCAATTTGGCAGTTTCTCAGAAACTTGAGAATCGCTCTACCTCAAGACTCAGGTATTCCACAATTGGGCATATATCCAAAAGACATTCCACCATACCTCAGGGATACTGGCTCAACTATGTTCATATAAGCTTTTTTTCATAATAACCAGAAACTGGAAACAACCTAGATGTCCCTCAATCAAAGAATGGATAAAGAAAATGTATATTTATTTACACAATGAAATACTACTCAGCTATTAAAAACAAGAACATCATTCAATGTTCTGACAGATGAATGGAACTAGAAAATACCAAGCTAAGTAAGGTTATTTAGACCCAGAAAGATGCAAATGGTATACACTTACTTCTAAATATTAGCCATAAGATAGATAATAACCATGCTACAATCCACAGATTCAAAGCTAAGTAATAAGGAGGGTTCAAAGCAAGATATGTGAATCTCAATGAAAGGAAAATAAAATAAACATCTGAAGTGGATGGAGGGAGGGAACTGGGTTTGAAGGAGAATGTGGTGGAGATCTTGTGTGTGGAGAACAGGGACAAGAAGCTGGGAAACAGAAGGGAAATCCCTAGAAGTAGGGGCTGGATATCTGGGATAGGGGAACTCCCCATAGTCTATGGAGATGACCCTTGTTGAGACGTCTAGGAGGTCTGGATATTGAGCCTGAAATGTTTATCTCCTATAGACAGGTGAGTTTTCCAAAGGGTGGAGGCAGATACCAATTCATCCACAGAACCTTTGACCCAAGAACTTTCTTGCTACAAAATATGCCAGGGTATATTGAAGCAGAGATTGGAGGAATGGTCAAGCAATGAGTGGCCCAACTTGAGACCTACCCCATGGTAGAAAGCTAGCCCATGACACTATTAATGATACTCTGCTATGATTGCAGAAAAAGCATAGTGTAACCGTCTTCTGGGATGATTCATCCAGCAGTTGCTGGAAGCAGATGCAGAGATCCAGAGCCAAACATCATGTATAACTCTGGTAATCTTGTGGTGAAGTGAAATGAAGGATTCAGGAAGTTGGAGGGGTCATGGACATCACAAACATACTTACAGAGCCCACTAACCTGAACTTTTGGAGGCTCATAGAGACTCAACCAACAACCAAAAATATGCATGGGTTGGACCTAGGCCCTCTATTTATAAGTAGCATATGAGCAACTTGGTCTTCATGTGTTTGGTTCCCTTAATAAGTAGAGTGGGGGTTGTCTCTAACTGTTTTGCCTGCCTTTGGATCTCTGCCATATGTCTTTTGATTTCCTTCAACAGTTCTGTACATGGCTCCTTCAATTTCCATATGATCTCATTTTCCATAAGTCATGACAACCTTTTCCATAAGACTTCTGTTGATTAGTCATTTTTTTTAATTTTATTTTATTTTTTAGGGTCAAGAGTATGAAAAACTTAGTAGCCTTGTAACAAAGAAAATTGCTGAGAAATAATTTTCTTACTGTAGCCCAATACTAGTGTGCTACACACTCCTTGCATAGTTCTGGCATCTGCTGCAGGTTTTACACATTGTCCCATTTCCTCAGAGGGTCTGTTTCTGTCTCAGCACTTCTCATTACCCATCCAGCCTCTGTCTAGCTAAACTTGGACTACTTGTTCTTAGTCTTTAGCCTCTTCTCCCTGTCCATCTCCCTCTCCTTGTTGCCCCCTCCCTCTCCCCCTCTCCTGTTGTACCAAAGGCAGGGCAGCTGCTGTGGCCTGGCTGAGGCCTTGGTTTCTCTCTCCCTGGTGCTGAGGCCTGCGGATGGGACACAAGTTAGTTAAAAAGGAGGCAATATATAAATGTGATATTTTATTATAGGAAAGAGAAAATAGGCCAGTAAGTAGAGAGAAGGAAAGGAGAAGAAAGAGAAGAGACAAGAAGAGAAGAGAAGTGAAGAGAAGAGAAGAGAAGCCAAGAGAAGAGAAGAGAAGAGAAGAGAAGAGAAGAGAAGCCAAGAGAAGAGAAGAGAAGAGAAGAGAAGAGAAGAGAAGAGAAGAGAAGAGAAGAGAAGGAGAGAGAGAAAAAACAGAAAGGAAGAAAGCAAGAGAACAAAGAACAAGAGAGAGGAGGAAGAAGGCAAGAGAGGAAAGAGGGCAAGAGCAAGAGAAGAGACAAAGAGCAAGAGAGTGGGGAGGGAGCAAACCACCCCTTATATTGTATGGGGCATGGCATGTCTGGCTTGTGGTCAGATGACTGGGGGGGTAGGATCCATCTAGAATGCTAGGAGCTTGGGGCATTGTCTGCCTGATAGAGCACACATCTCCTGTGGGGGCAGCTGTGAAGGGTTGTGACTGAAACAGGAACCAAAGACTCAGGAGTTATGGCCAAGCTCCTTCCGCCCCCTGAAAGCAGAAAACTGCCCTCAGAGGTTCTAGGGCTAAAAGCCAGATACTTGACTGAGCCTAAGTTACTTGAGCAGACCACTGCCCTATACTTTCTCCCTCTCCCTCTCCCTCTCCCTCTCCCTCTCC
>NW_022196914.1:66276758-66288746 GCF_008632895.1 Mastomys coucha | reverse complement strand
TCTCTCTCTCTCTCTCTCTCTCTCTCTCTCTCTCTCTCTCTCTCTCTCTCTCCCTTTCTCACCTATGTGTCATTTATCTATCTATTGTCTATCTATCTCCCCCTCCCTCTATCTCTCTATACACCTCATTTATTTTCTTTCCCTATTGCTTTAAAAATGGTAATAGTGTATATTGAATTCATGTTGATTGATTTAGGACAGTGATATCTTTTCAGTTCATCAATATGACTTTTCTGGTTTTGTCTTTAGAAATAATTATTTGGTTCAGGGATACTTTGCTATTATTTCTGTAGCTTTACCAAATTATTTTGGAAAGGATTTTCATGGAGTCTCTTTGTTCTTACTCTTCTTTTCAACTCTTGGGTTGCTTTCTGTTTAGAGTATAGTTCATGTACACAGCCATAGTGGACTTTCATTTCCTGGGGAAATCTTAGTATTTTACTTCTCATACTTACTGCATTCATGTCAGCGTGGATACAGCTTGTTCATTTTTGTAATCTTATCATTCGATAACTTCTCATAGCTCCTCTTAGAGGGATGAATTTACAAACCCCTCCCCAGCGCCTGAGGAAGAATGCTGATGAGTCCACTCTTGTGCAGGTTGTATGTAAATACCTGCCCATTTTATGTTCATAAGTGTAATGGCCATGATTTATCTAGATGACAGTGGTACAGCTCTGTAGTGCTTTTCCCATTCCTCCAACTCTGAGACGCTTTCTACCCCTTTTTGTGATGCTCCCTGCCCTTTCTAGAGGATAATATGGATGCCTCATTTATGGTGAGAACTCAACAATCCTTTAATCTAGCTATGAGTCTCTGCATTAATTAACATGCAAGGCCAAAAATTAAAAAAAAAAAAAAACCTCTGACAATAGCAAATGGCAACACTATTCTACGACTATAAATATTTGGAAGACAGCTTTTTAGATTCATGTACTTAGCTTGAAGTGTCTCTAAACGCCAAGAAGATTTCTCAAGGGAGAGCATGGAAGAACATGTGTGAATAAAAAGATGGAGAGACTACTAGTTTGGACTGGTTTAAACAGCTATGGGGTTGGAGACATAGTGGGTGTCACCCAAAACAAAAAACAAAAAATATAACAAAGCCATAGGGAAATGCACTGCTTTACATACAAACTTTAAAATAATATTAAAAAAAAAGTTGTAATAGATCTACCATGAATAGATGCACAGGGCTTTTCCCTGAAGCCATAGGATATCAAATGTATACGTCATGACCAGTGGTGGAATAGCATCTCCTGAGTTGTTTATTATTATTATTGTTATTATTATTATTACTAATTTATTTACTTATTTCAATTTTTTGAGACAGGGTTTCTTCATGTAGCCCTTGCTGTCCTGGATATCTCTCTCTCTCTGTCTCTATTTCTTTAAATATTTATTTATTTATTTTATATATATGAGTACCCTGTCACTGTCTTGGGTATTCATACCATTACAGATGGTTGAGAACCACAATATGGTTGGTAGGAATTGAACTCAGGACTTCTGAAAGAGCATCTTGTGCTCTTAACCTCTGATCCATCTCTCCAGCCCCCTGGAACTCTCTTTGTAGACCAGGTTGACCACAAACTCAGAGATCTGGCTGCCTCTGCTTCCCAATTGCTGTGATTAAAGTACTGCACTGCTATATTCTGTTGTTTTTATTTTTATTTTGAGATAATTATAGCTTCATATCCAATAGTAAAAAAAAAATGCAAAGAATTACCATCTTTTGCTATGTCAGTGTGGATGCAGATTGTTCATCTTTGTAATCTTATTCGATAACTTCTCATAGCTCCTCTTAGAGGAATAAATTTACAAACCCCTCCCCAGCCCCTGAGGCAGAATGTTGATGAGTCCACTCTTGTACAGGTTGTATGCTCATTATAAATATTACAACCAGAATTTAACACTGCAACATCTTTTGGCCTGCTTATAGTTCATTATGCATATGTTTATATGCATTCCTGTGAGTTTATGAAAATCAGTAGTATTTTATCACAATTTTCACTCACATGGCTACCACTATATTCAAGATACATGCAAAAAGTAACTGAGGAACTTCTTTCATCCAGTATATTCCCTTAGATATTGATCTAAATTACTATGTATGTCAGTATCTCATTTCTTTAGAGCTAAGTAGGGTTTGTACACATATAAATACTATATATGTAGTAAATGAATCTATATACATACATCATAGTTTTTAAATTATTTACTTGTTGAAGGACATATAGATGGCTTACAGTTTTCAGCTGTCAAAAACAAAATTGCTATAAACACTAATGAACAAATTATGTGCACACATACATTTGTATTTCTTTGGGATAAATTAACATAATAGGATAAACTAGACTGGACGAAAGCTCAGTCTTCTATGTTTATACATTATATTACTTTATTTACAAAACGTTTTCACAAAGATAGAACTGTAAAGTTGGACAGTAAATACATTGTTGCCAGTGAACTGGGTTGGTCAAGAGACTTGGCTCTAAATTAGTAATAAAGAGTATTTTTGTGTGGGAAACATTACATATGTTAGTCATGATGCAAATCATATTATTATGTGTGCTTACTATAAGCAACAGAAAATATACTACAAAGGTTTATTTTACTGTAGATATGTAAATGGCCCTACTAAAACTCAGTATCACAAAATAAATAAACTGACATGAATCTGAAAAAAAAAATGACTTGTAGGAAAGCTGAATTGTGTGTGTGTGTGTTTTATGTGTGTGCCTATGATAAAAGAAGATGAGGAGAATGTGTAATCTGATTGGAATATGGTGTGTGTGTATGTGTGTGAGTGTGTGTGTATGTGTGTGAAATTGTCTGTGAACAAACTTAACTAATGAAAGAATTAAGGTCAGGTCGATGATACCATCTTTATTAATTTTATATGCACTGTACAGGTTATTAGCGAGGGGCACAATGCCACATAGCTCCCTTTTTCTATAGTAAATTATTTTATCCCATGAGCAATTAGTTGAGCTTAAAGTATTAGCATGCTTAAACTATAACAGTTCTTTTTTTATTAGACGTTTTCTTATTTACAATATCTCCTTTCCCATGTTCCCCTCCAAGAAAAAAAAAAGAAAAAAGAAAAAAATAAGAAATAAAATAACGTAAAATAAAAAAAAAAAACTAAAACAATCCCCTGTTCCCTCCCCTCCCCCTGCTCACCATCCCACCCCTTCCTGCTTACTGGCCCTGGCATTCCTCTACACTAGGGCATAGAACCTTCACCAGGCCAAGGTTCTCTCCTACCATTGATGACCGGCTTAGCCATCTTCTGCTATACGCATGCTGCTGGAGCCATGAGTCCAGCCCTCCCCCATGTGTGCTCTTTGGTTGGAGTTTTAGTCCCAGGGAGCTCTGAGGGTACTAGTTAGTTCATATTGTTGTTCTTCCTAAGGGGTTGCAAACCCTTCAGCTCCTTGGGTCCTTTCTCTAGCTCCTTTTATGTTTCTTTATGTGTTTGGAAACCAGGAATTTCTATTCTTCACTTTGTGTATCAAAATTCTAACCCTAAAACTCTCTGGTCTTACACCTTTAGAAAAAAATAATTCTTCTACCTCTTTACCTTTTGAAGTTAAAGTAAGTACTTTCTCTAGTTCAGTTATTTTCACAGAAATTTGCAAGAACACTCAAGAGATTGTGATGTCTTCTAGTGACAGCCATTTGACCAGTCAATTCATTGGACTTTTAGGTCTCCAGGTCTTCATCTGCGTGGGAAGATTTTAGTCTCAGTTCCGAATGGTACCATCTACTAATCTGGACTCTACAATTGTGCAAATTATTTGAAAATAAATGAAGCTTACTCTTTTATGTGACCCAAGATTTATTTTTTCTAATACTGTCTAATTTGCTGAAATCCTGGGGTGGAGGAAATGATGTCTACATGGGAGACTGAGACCTTATCTTGTGATCGTATATTCTAGCTTCTAAAAGTCAGTAGTAAGTGAGTTCTGGGGTTTGCTGTAGTGCTTTGGTGCTAAAAGCCTAGAGGTCATGAGAACGGAATAAACATTTCAGGAAAGGTATCTTTAAACCAGGAAAACACGTGCTCAAGTTAAATGAAGGGATGGAAGACACAACGAGCAGATTCAGGACTAAGCCTACTTCTTTCACAAAAAATAAATAAATAAATTTGAACTTATAGTTACTGTTTTTTCTCATATTTCTCTTGTGAGAACTCAGTTAACAAGTCTCAATTAGTGATTTTCATTGGGTGAAAATTAATCTTATATGCTTGAAAGGTACTTGTTACACACAATTTCAAATTTTCCTTTTTCTTACTTGGCAGGCAAAAGCTAAGTGTGCTTTACATAGATACAATTATTGTTTTCTTACTTTTGTCTGACATGATCTGCCAAGTTATTGTCTGGTACCCTAGCAGATTATACCATCATTAAACCATCCATGACATTTGCAACTGCAACATCACCCCAGGACTAAGCTTGATCGATGATGGTACTTTGCCTGTTATCCCATAAACAGAATATGACTTGGAGTTTGGGTTTCTAAGCCAAGTGTGACCATGTGATTAATCTCTTCTTACTGTTTATAATTCCCAATGCAACTTATGTTGTGTGACAACAATTCTGGTTCTAATCAGTAAATAACAGAATGATAACATTTAGGACAAAAATATTTCTCAAAACAAACTTCCTCCTGTTTTCACTTAAGAGGCCCTTTTCATATGCCTTCCTAGAAGAAAATAAAACCTGCTAATCATGAAGTAAAACTCACCAATATAAGCTGCTACTGGTATGTTATACTGCTGTGCAGTGAGCTAACAAGTTTCAATGGTCTTGTTTTCTCAAAAAGATTCATGCAATGAATCCTGCTTACCACGCGTGAAACATTTTCCAGAAACACAGAAAAATGGTGTCTTGACTTTTCTTCCTCTGAATTAGATTTTTAAAGATACTGTTCACTTGAGGTATTTCTGTGAAAAACAAATAGCTTTCTTACAAGAACAAATTATTTTATGTTTTTCTAATAATTCACAAGAAATGGAGGTGAAAAGAATAATTTAAACTGGCTGATTTGTTTGTTTGTTTCTTTCTTTGTTTGTTTCTTTGTTTGTTTCTCTCTCCCCATCTCTCCTTTTCCTTCCTTCTTTATATTCTTTCTTTCTTTCTTTCTTTCTTTCTTTCTTTCTTTCTTTCTTTCTTTCTTTCTTTCTTTCTTCCTCTCTTCTTTCTTTTTCTTTGTTTCTGGTTCCTTCTTAGAGTTGCTCATTTATGGTCAACTTCTGCTCAATATGTACTTCTCATCTCTGTGCAGAGATCACTATGCTCATATGTTGATAGTGTTGCAGATGATGAATTGAGTGAGCCAGGAATTCCTTTCATTAAGTGACAATCTTAATAGGCTTATTTTTATATAATTGGTGGCAATGGCATTAATATTCTAAAAAAGTGTATCTTCAATAAATCAATAGCTAACCTATGGTGGTATGGATGAAAATTCATGGGGAAAGTGGCATGTATGCTTGATCGTGGGCTGACTTGAGCTATAATGATGGTGAGGAGGTTGGGATGTATGAGGTCCAGGCCTAATTAAAAATTATCTCAAGCTGCCTTGGTTCCTTGATAGTCATGTATTAGGCACTTCTGGGTATGTTATGACATTTTTGTGACTGTTAGGTAAACACTATAGACTATACACATAAAACACTATTTTCTGCCAGGCAAAGGGTGAGAATGCTACCAGAGAGTTTTTGATACCTGGAGCCAAGAGTTCACTGCTTTACTGTCACTTGCCTACTTGTTTCCTCCAATGTATTTAGAAATGATCTTGATGTAGGGTTTTCTTTGTTTTGTTACTGTAAAAACTATGTCAGAACATAGAATTCTGGATAACCTCCATTTATGTTTCTGGCTAGTCTTATTCATATTTAGTTCCAGAATAGACTATCTCTTATCCCTACAGAAGGCAGAGGTTTGAGGTTTTCTTTACTGACACTTGTTTTTCATTGATTTGAATATACCTCTCAACTCAGTTTAAGCTATTAAACTTAAATATTAACTTAAATACTGTTACTAGGACAACTGCAAGTACTTTAGCAAGAATAAAAGGAGAAGAGACGTATTTTATTGTTGAAAGATCTTAACACCAAAAATACACAATGAACTTCACCAATCACATTGCCTAGGGAAATAAAAAGTCATGTGTTTTGAGATCACTGAAATAGGAGGTATTTGTGTGAGAACTCAAAATGTATTTTTAGTAAAAGACGTTAAATGTGGGGTAATTCTAATGAAATTAAAATTAGACCATATTTATAGATAGAAGTATAGTCAATTCAGTAGATTAATAACAGATTATTAGGTTGTTTTGAGAGACCAAACTGTTGATGTGATTAGACCCACAATAGCTAAATTTTTGTGTATATCAACGTTGTTGGTCTTAGAAACTTACCAATAACTTTTGGGTGCTTCTTGTGTTTTAATATATCAAAATATAAATAAGTAGTCTATGATAGAAACATTATTCACTTGAAATTTGTGCTATCAGTTGGAAGCCTTAGTAAAACCAAGACTGGGCTCTGGGGAGCAATAAGGAACTCTGGCAGAAGGTGACCTGGACATTTCAGCTGCAGTCTCCATCTTTCCAACTTCATATAGGATTTGGATTTGCCAAAATACAGCAATTCTGAATCAATATTAGAAAAAAAATTCTCTCTATCCTTCCCTTTTTCTCCCTGCCTTTCAGTTTTCCATGAACATATACTATATCCATATATGTATGGTTGCATATGCACACATACATAGGATACACATAACATATATATATATATATATGCATAAGTATCTATCTGCTTTCTGCAAAATATATAAGTATGTTCTGTTTTCTGCAAAATATTAATAAAATACCACACAGAGATTATATAATATATGTGATCAATATGTAGTTTTAACTGAAATAGTACAATGAAATTTAAGGGATTTGGTGTTTAAACACTATTGTCAGATGTGAAACTGCAGATAGCATCCATAGGTTTCTCTATACTAATATTTCACATGAAGAGAAGAACCTGTTCTATTTATTTTCTTACATATCTGATAGTAATCTAATAAATCTGATATGTTATTTGGTATGTTATTTGATATGTTATATGTTGATATGGTATTTTAGATTGAATTCTCCAGGATCATATGCTGAGATCTGGTGTTGAATATAAAATCTAATTTATGGTGTGCAGAGAAGGGAGACAAGCTATACAGATCAGCTATTTATATTAAGCTGGCTAATAGGAACTGCATAAAACATGCTTCAAAATTTTTTATCTAGGACCCAGAAATACTAGATTTATAAAACAAATTCTGGAAGTTATCAGTGAGGTGTTACCTTCAGTGTGGACTAATTTCATGCCACTTCTCTGCTGCTCTGAGAACAGACAGGAAGCTCTGAGATTCCAAGAAAATCTGTAGGCACACACGTACTAGTAATGACCATATGATGCTAAAAACATCTGCCTAGGGAAATTAGGTTTGTCAGTAGGAAATACAGCAGAGATTAGCTTTTAGTCTATTCCTGGATGGGAAGTCTGATTTCCTGCTTATATCCAGGAAGTAGACAGGAGCTTCTTCAGCGATGTTGTCAAGGATTCAAGGATACAGGCCTTTTCATTCCTCTCCACTGGACCAAAAAAAAAAAAAAAAAAAAAAAAAGAGAGAGAGAGAGAGAACCAGCCCTATTGGGACCATCACAGCCCCGAGGCCTTTGACACTCATTCATCTGTCTCTTCATCTCATGGTAGTAAACAAGTTATTTCAACATTAGGGTTACCACAAAGGTCAAGAGGATGAAAAAGAAAACATGTGAAAAGTAGATGGACAACCCAAGAAAGTTCCTTGTATATCTCCATAAGTTTCATAGAGTCATGTTTAAGAAAATGCATCCAATGAACTTCTAATCACATTGTCCCCTAGTATATCATGTAACTAGTCTTATCTATAAAAAACAAATATATAATTGTATTCATCACATTCAGCATAAAAGACAGGCAGGCACTCTTTCCAAGATGCTTACAAATTCTCTGAAAAGATGAGCTCTAGTCTTTGTTTATGGTAAATAAAAAAATCTTGAGAGTATTTCATACTCAGAACAGTAGCTGCAAAGGGGAGGAGAAACACAGAAGTTAACATAAGATATATGAATTCTGTGTTGAATATAACTCTCACTCTATTATTACATACATTACATTTTCTTAGATAAAGTTCTTTATAAGTAAGGAAATGTAGGGATCAATGGCTTACACATAGGTTATTACTAACATGAACCCTTCTTCTTTTAAGAACTCTGAGACATTTAGTTTTCTTAAAGGCAGATAGTGTTCAAAATTTGTTTTTTCCTTCATTAAAGCTACCTCCATGAGAATACCTTTTGATTCAAGCTTAAGGTTTCTAGTTGTAAGTCCCTGGTAAAGTCTTTAAAATAAACACTTAGTAAATAGGTAATAAAAGAACGAGAGGTATACCAATATAAGATTTTAGTAGATATCAATTAAGATGAATTTTGTTCTTTCTTAGACTTGAGTTATCAAATATAAGTTGGGATGTTATGCTGATTACCATTTTTATTTCCATTCAGAGAGCTCAATCACTTTGTGGCCAATTTTACTTTGGAATGGAAAAGCATAGCATGTATGCATAAAGCATACATCAAAAATAAAACGCATGTGATCGCAAAGAAAATGCATGGTACATATTAAAAAGCATATGCTGATGCTCTGTGTGTAGAAGCAATGGAAGATAAACACTTGTCCTTGGGATGTATCTGACAGGCAAAGCTTTCCATGCACATGTGTTGTTATAAAGCAAAGAGGCAGTAACAACTCAAGCAGTTCCTACTGTTACTTTTAGGCAGTTCACCACAAGTATGAATCATGTAATGAAAAAGGTATGGGTTTAAAAAAAACGTACGGGTTTAGAAAAATGACCATGTATGACAGAACATGTGCTTAGTATGCATTCCAGATTATGCCTTGTTAGTCAGTTGACTCAGGGCACAGGTTTGAAAAACTCAAAAACCATCTTATTAAATAATGATTTTGAATGTCAAAGAAATTATCATATATAAAGTATTTGGATTTTTCTAGAACATTGTTAATTTATATAATGCCTCTAAAATATAAAAGAATCAAATGATGCAACCATAAACTGTTTTATGTTTGGTTTTGGTGAAATTGGGAATTGAACCTAAGGTTTTTATGCATACCAGGAAAGCTTTTTACTACAAAACTGTATCTCTAACTCAACTATAAACTTTAAATGTTAACAAGGAAGCAATAAATAAATGTCTTTGCCAAGATTCTTCCTTTCAATTTGGATATTGGTGTGTGTGTGTTTGTTTGTGTGTGAATGTGTGTGTGTGTGTGTGTTTTAATATACATGTGTAACTATTATGGGTAAATGATAAAAGGAATAAAGAATAACTTAGGTGCATATTTCCAGCTTCTTGCCAATTTTGAACTAGAGAAGGGATCTAGAACTCATTGAGTAAATAGTTTAGTACTATCTTAAAGCAAACTATGCATTACATTTCATCTGAT
Source organism: Mastomys coucha (assembly GCF_008632895.1). Taxonomy (NCBI): domain Eukaryota; kingdom Metazoa; phylum Chordata; class Mammalia; order Rodentia; family Muridae; genus Mastomys; species Mastomys coucha. Next base: position 66,279,178 of record NW_022196914.1, on the reverse strand, counting down.
GATACAGAAGGAATCTCAGTTTAAAATAGTTAGCTAGACTGCACACAAATGAGATAACCATTGAGAGTCACTCTCAGAAACATTGAAAGTTAACCTTGCAAACTTTTACCTCTCTTGGATGCAATTTTACCTAAAACACAAATAATTACTATGTTTCCCATTGCCTTGAAATTTCTCTGTAGTGCAACCCTACAGTTTTAGGGTGAGAATCATTAACACTTAGTATTAAGGTGTTTCTTCATCTCTTTACCACATTTTCATAGACAATTCCTTACTTGATGTTCTGGATAAAACTGACATCATCTGACAAAGAGAAAAACTTCTGACACCTATCTAGAAAAGTTAATTCGAGCAAGTAGATACACCTTTTACTACAGTTGACACAAGTCCATGGATTGTTGTCTTATACTAAATAAAAGGGGAAACAAATCTGAACACTGACATTTGTCACACAATGCCTCGTGTTTGAGGATGCAATGTGACTAGCTGCCTCAGTATCCTGCTTCCATGACGTTACCACCATGATGAACTGTATACTCAAACTATAAGTCTAAATAAACTATTCATTGCTTTTAAAACTGTATCAATTCTTTGAGAATTTCAATGTATTTTGACCATAAGCAATTGTCCCAGTTTCTTCCAAGTCCATCCTTGCCCATGTTCCCACTCTCCATCTTCATTTTATGTCTTCTTCTTCTTCTTCTTCTTCTTCTTCTTCTTCTTCTTCTTCTTCTTCTTCTTCTTCTTCTTCTTCTCCTTCTCCTTCTCCTTCTCCTCCTCCTCCTCCTCCTCCTCCTCCTCCTCCTCCTCCTCCTTCTCCTCCTCCTCCTTCTTCTTCTTCTTCTCCTCCTTCTTCTTCTCCTTCTCCTCCTCCTTCTCCTCTTTCTCCTTCTCCTCCTCCTCCTCTTTCTCCTCCTCCTTCCTCTTCTTCCTCTTCCTCCTCCTCTTCCTCAGTCTCCTCCTTCTTTTTAAATTCTCTAGTCCTGCTACCCTTACACTCCTGGATATTTGAAGCTGTCTACTGAAGGTCAACCTATTAGATGCCCACCCTTAAGGGAAACTTACACTCCCTCTTCCAGCACCTACCAATTGCCAATAGTTCTTCAACTCAAAGTGGTACTTGATGACTGTTCCACCCTCTATGTGTCTAGCTTGAGTTTGCATATATTTTATTCATACTTTCACAACTGCTGTGAGTTTATATTTGAGACTGCTCTTTTAGTTCAGAAAATTCTATCTCAATGTTGTCATCTACTAACTCAAGTTTGGGCAATCTTTCCTCCCCTGTACCATAAGGATCCCTAAACCTTTTAAGGGGGCAGCAGTGTAACATAGAGTGGCCTGATTAGGGACTGAGCACTCTGAAGTTTCTCATATTCTCTACATTGACAGTTTGTGGCTTTTTTGTCAGGTATTTTGCTACAGCAATGTGACAAAATTAATTAGTATGCTTTATCTTCCTTCCTATGTTTTGTGTTTTACTTTTGTTCATTTTGACATTGAACATGATATTTTATTAATTTTCATTTTTGTCATGACTCAAACACATAATTACTTTTTACTTAAAAAGTTCATGTTTACTTTTTAATTTCACTAATAGATTTAAAAATTCAAAATTGCTAAAATGTTCCTGAGAAGAAAACAAAAAGCCTGAAAATATGTTAATGTTTATGTGGATTTTCAGAAATTTCTACAAACAAAACAGTAAAAGTCATAATCTTTACCATCAAAATAGAAGAGAGTAAGATATTAGAGAACAAAATGTATGTTTATAATACAGTTGGAATATCTCGCAATATTCAGAATTCATAACCTTCAAATGTTTCCCTTATAAGTTGACTTGATAGATTTGCATGAATTGAAGTCTTAAATAATAAAGTTATCATTCATCCCATAGCCAGTATATTGGGAGAATAAAGGCAACAAATGTATTAATCCACAGTATTGAAGAGGAGGAGTCCTGATTCCCACTTGGTGAGTGTTTTAGAAATTGTCTCCCTGTTTGAAATTTTATAAAGATGACTCAAGTTGTTTTTGTACTTACACCCTGATCTAGTCTTTACCCTCTGTGATACATTATATTGAGCACTGTATTTGGAAGTCCACACTTGCTTATGAAGGACAGATGGGCACTGGCCAAGCCAGAAGGCTTGGGGGCCCCGAGACAGCAGGACAAGAGGAATACTGGCTCTGAGAATGAGGTTCTAGGGCTGACAGGGAACAGCAGAACCAGGAGAACTTGGGCAGTGATGTCAGCAAATTCATGACACTTCCATGGAGGATGGGGGTAGTGCTACAATGAGCAGTAAAGACCTCAAGTTGTGGCAGGCATGTCATGACTCTCTCCATAGTTGTCTTGTTTGTGTGTGAGCCTTTGTGTGTGGTTTTTTTTTTTTTTTTTTTTTTTTTTTTTTTTTTTT